>NC_059427.1:10029959-10101606 GCF_021028975.2 Sphaerodactylus townsendi
ACAGCATCATGCAATCTCTGTGAGTCAAAAACAGGTTTGCCAGCCCCCTTGTTCAGTTGTGAGATTTGATCTCCAAGAATCAGTCGATTGTTTTGCCAGCAATGGAAGTGGTCAGAATCCGTTGCTCCGTGCTAGAGAGCCAGTCACTATTAATGGCATGGCTAAGACAGTTGGGTTAAAAGCTGTTAGTCAAAGCCGAATCTCCCCTCAACCGTGCTTGCGAATTTCGTTCGGAGCAGTACATTTGCCAGCTAATCCGCACACCCATTAAAATCTATAATTCTTTTCGACATTCGTATGATAATCTAAGTTCAAATCCTCTACAACTCTGAAACAGTGTCTTTCGGCCAGTTAGCGTTAGGTATACATACATTTCTATTCTACTGTGCTAAGTAATGCCAATTTTGTCCTTGTCCCGTGCTCCTGCGCATGATACAGCAGCACAGTAGGCAGGTATTGCCAAAGGATCATCTTTACAATCCACATGCCACAACGTTTGCCAATTATTGCACCTTACTGTTCATGACAGGGGTCAATTTCTCTGGTCAGCTTGTAACTAACTGCATTAGCCCTACCCTGGCTATATTCCTGATCCGGTGGATTGCCATCGAATAGCAACTTTTCAGACAGAAGCTGCCAGATCCACAGCATTGCAGACAGCCTGCAGATCGAAATACCCTTAGAAAGCACACCTAAAGAAGGGTGACAAAGAGTTGGCAGCCATCCATTATCACCATGGGTTTCTGGCACCTCTAGTTTTCTTTTTGGTTGAAATGCATTTTCTTCCCCCCCAGTCCGAGTCCAGTTGGGGCTTTAACTCACCCACGCCCTGCAGTTTTTGCATTGCAGCCTCTCGGTAGGGACCTGCCGCTTGCTACTGCTCCATCCAAAAAAGACAGAATCCGGAGGAGGAAACAAGAGGAGGAGGAGGATCAGGAAGGTGGCTTTACTTGGGTCACAAATTTCTGGGCCTCTCTAGGCTCTGCATCTCTGTGTCTTTAACCCCTTTGGCGTACAGCCTGACTAAAGTTGCCAGCAGGCTGGGAAGAGGAAAAACACAAGCCTGTTCAAACTAAAAAGCTGTCCTTTCCCCCACATCTGTTCACAGGTTTTATTGGATATGTCTGGGGAGGAGCTGTGGCTCAGTGAAAGAGCTGCTACCCCTCATGCAGAAAGTCCCGGGTTCAATCCGCAGTGCCTCCAGTTGAAAGGATCAGGTAGCAGGTGATGTGAAAGGCCTCTGCTTCAGGACCTGGAGAGCGGCTGCCAGTCTAAATAGACAATATTGGCCTGATTCAGTGCCAGGCAGCTTCATGCGTGTGTGTTCATGCCACAGCTTTGCAAGGACTTTTCAATTTCCAGGTTTGAGACAGCAAGCTGTTAAAGGGAAATCCAACCCTTCTCAATTGAGAGGTACATTATAGGGCATATTATAAGGTGCTAAAGGCTACCAGATCTCAATAGATTGCCCGATTGTTAAACCTGTCTCTGGTAATGAGCAGATCTTGTCAGAGCTGTAGGGAGGGGGAGCTGCTCCTGGGGCATGTGTGCACCCTGCACCCCTGCCACACCCCCACCCACCCCTGGAATGCCCTGGAACACCCCCGCCACACCCTGGAATGCCCCCGCACCGGTGTGCACCCGGTGCGTCATGCCCCCTGTCCCCTTGGTGCTATGCCTTGTACCATTTCGTCTTGACTCTTGGGAAGGGGCAAACTACTGTGGGTGGAATCTTGTGTGTGAGAGAATTTCAGCAAAAGTCTGTTTATGCCTGAAAATAAAAGTCTAACTATCCTTTGAAGCTATGACTAGTTTCAATATATGCATCTCAGCCAGGTTTCTCCTCTGTCTAACTGGAGACTTGTGCGGCTGGTCTGCAGTTTGAAACCAGGCTGTAAATAAATACGTATTTTGTGTTTATATTTTTTTAAATCCTGCCTCAGTGATCTCTGTACTCTACTTGTGCACTGCAGCACTTACCCATTCCTATACACTTGCTACCTTAAGTACACCTGGTCACTGAAGAAAGTGGTGGTTTTTAAAAAAAAACTGGGTTTGATTCCCCGCTCTGCTGCCTGAGCTGTGGAGGCTTATCTGGGGAATTCAGATTAGCCTGTGCACTCCCACACACGCCAGCTGGGTGACCTTGGGCTAGTCACAGTTCTTCTGAGCTCTCTCAGCCCCACCTACCTCACAGGGTGTTTGTTGTGAGGGGGGAAGGGCAAGGAGATTGTAAGCCCCTTTGAGTCTCCTGCAGGAGAGAAAGGGGGGATATAAATCCAAACTCTTCTTCTTCTTCTTCTTCTTCTTCTTCTGCTGCTGCTGCTGCTGCTGCTGCTGCTGCTGCTTCCCCATAGCCTTGTGGTGCATTCCTGCATCTCTTGGGTCAGTGGTGGCGAACCTATGGCACGCATGCCAGAGGTGGCACTCAGAGCCCTCTCTGTGGGCACACACGCACAGAGTTCGCTGTGGGGGGGGAGTGGAAAATCACCCCCCCACCCCACACACACATCTAGACTGACCTGGGCTGCTGGACACGACGCGCGCGCCCCACAGTGAGCAGGGAGGACTTGGCGGGCGGGCCTGGTGCTTGTGCTCCAGGTGGCTGCTGTCCGAGGGGGAGGAGGGCAGAGGAGGTGGAAATGCTAGGTTTGCCATCACTGTCCTGGGTTTTCACCACCTTTATTCCTGCCCAGCGAAGTTGATGGGCCATAGATTCAGGATGGACAAAGGGAAGTGCTTCTTTGCTCAACAAGTGATTAAAATGTGGAATTCCACTCTGCTCTGGAAGCTCTCTGGATGACTTTGGCTCAGTAACACACAAGCCATTTACGAATGCACTATTTACCCCACAACTCTTTGCTTTGCAGTGGGTAATTTCCCAGGGTTTTTTTTGTTTACACAAGAATTCTTCTGCAAAGTGTCCTCAGCTGAACTGATCCACCATTTTGCCAGACCATGTAAATTTCATGTCGGTTTCTATCACTGCAGTGATAGGTCTTCCACATAAAAATAAAGAAAGGAGCAGCAGTGGCGTAGTGGTTAAGAGCAGGTGCACTCTAATCTGGAGAACCGGGTTTGATTCCCCGCTCTGTCACTAGAGCTGTGGGGGCTTATGTAGATTAGCCTGTGCACTCCAACTTGAGTGACCTTGAGCTAGTCACAGTTCTACGGAGCTCTCTCAGCCCCACCCACCTCACAGGCTGTTTGTTGAAGGGGGGGAAGGGAAAGGAGATTGTCAGCCCCTTTGAGTCTCCTGCAAGAGAGAAAGCGGGGTATATATCCAGACTCTTCTTCTTCTTTTTCTGGTTATTTTGAAATGGTGGTGCAAAGAGTTCGAGAAACTGCTGCTGTGTGGGCAGAAAAGACATGGAGGAGCAAGAAAACCTGAAGGAAGCTGGACGCACAATGCGGTCCTTTGCTTTTCATGCAAAGGAAGAGAAAAAGTCACACTTTAACAGGTTTCAGAAATGGTGGGGATTCTCTGATCTGAGAGTGTGGGGAGTTCCAAAGAGGAGATAATATGTGCCTAACTGAGAATCTAACCCAAAGGGAATGTACACTTAATGTGAGGAGACCACAAGTGTGTAAATGCCTACAGCCTCACCTGCCTGACAGGGCTGTTGGGGGGATAAAATGGAAGATGATGAAAGCTGTTTTGGGTCCTCATTGCACAGAAACATGGGGTATTAATGAAGTAGATAATAAACCATGTAAACAATTGTCTACTGAGCACAGCAGCTGTGCAGGAAAGGAGGGGATTAGAATGTCATTGGGCTGTGTAAGATACTTGTCATAGGAGCGAGGGGGAACAGGGTGGGCATGCATGCTTCCTGTGCCCCTGCCATGCCCCCGGAACACCCCCGCACTGGTGCACGCCCGGTGCATCGCCCTTCCCCCCCTGTCCCCTTGGTGCTACGCCACTGCCGGGAGATCTCCCAGAATTAAAAGTGATCTCTTAGACTACAGATATCAGTTCCACTGGAGGAAATAGCTACTTTAGATGGTGCCATCATACCCTGCTAAGGTTACAACTCTCCCTCACCTCTCCCTTCCACCCCTAAACCTCCAGGAATTTCCCACACTGCTGTTGGTAACCCTATATGCACCTGAAAAAAATTGATTTCTCAGTACTGAACTGTTAGAAAGGAATAGTTGAAGCAGCCCTTCTGAACAGCATGAACAAGTTGATGGGCAATCAGTCTCTCAAAATATCATCTCCCTGTTCATGGCTGGTGAACAGGATGTGAGCCAAAGGCAGAGGTGGGATCCAGCAGGTTCTCACCAGTTCCCAAGAGTGGGTTACTAATTATTTGTGTGTGCCGAGAGGGGGTTACTAATTGGGTCTGCTTTTCCGTTAGAAATCCCATTAGGTCCAAAAATCATAAAGTCCTGTTGTTCCCTATGTGGCTGGTTAGCGAAGGTAGAAAACGGGATAATTCTCCCTGTTGGGCTGTTTTAAAAACATGTTTTAGAAATATGGTAAAGTTCCTTGTTTCAGGAAAGTATCCTTCTTTTGATTTCTAGAAACAAAATTGAGTATTTGAAAGTATTAAGTATTTGACAGGCAGTCAATTAGAGGAGAAGTAGTTGTTTCTGTTGGCAGTAGACGATAGGACTTGCTATAATGAGTTTAAATTATGGACAGAAAGATACCAGCTGGAAATTAGGAACTTTTTTTTTACAGTAAGAGTTTTTTACAGTAACAGAGAAATTATTAACACCCCGCCCCCGGAATGCCCGCCCCCGCCCCCGTCGTGCCCCGCCCAGCCCCATTTGCGCTACGCCACTGTTTGAATCCCACCACCATGGGAACCTGTTACTAAAATTTTTGGATCCCACCACTGGCCAAAGGTGGGGGTTTTCAAGTGTTTGTAGACTACATGGACCACTGATATGATCCAGCACGATCCTCTTATGTTCTTAAGCTATGACAGGAATGGAGATCAATCAAATTGTGATAAATATATTGGTGGGGGGGAGGTTTTTCTCTGCCACTTTTCCTTCGTAGGATCCTGCCAAAGTTACTTTTCCAGAAGAAGCTCGCTGGGTTAAATGCACAGAGCCGCTGTGCCTAGAGAGGCCTGGAAATGCAGAGAAAGGGAGAGCGAACTGACGTGTTGAATTCCTCTTCCTGTTTCCTCCCTCTGGCTGGGTGGCCTCGGGAGCTGTCTAAACTTTGGATTGTTTTGCAGTTTGCAAAACTTGAGTCAGCAACTGGGAGCGGTGAGTTGAAGAGCTGAGAGCTAACAGTTTGATTAGATAGAAAAGAAAGAAAAAGAGACAGATTGAATACAGGGGATGGAAAGCAGGGCTGCAGACAGACACAGCTGGCCCCCAAGAGTTTTATCAGGCAATTCCCAGCAGGTACTACATACTCCGTGAGAAATGGAGCCTCCACCTACAGAGGCAGTTTACCTGTATTTACAAGGTGGACACAAGATGAACTGTTGTTTTTATGCCCAGCTTGGAATCACATTACAAGCATCTGGCTGGATGCTGTTTTGAAACAGGATGCTGGGTGAGGTGGCCCATTTGGTCTGATTCAGCAGGATTCTTGTTATAACCATAAAAAAAGAGTAATTCATGAAGAAGCTTTATCAATAGTTCCGATAGCTAAATGGAATTTCCATGTTCAACGGCAGGGTACCCCTGAATGCCAGTTGTGTTTACACTTTACCTTTAAGATACCTGTTCTGTCCTTAATATGTTTTAGGTGGGCGAAAGCAGCCCATGGGTCTCTGGTCCCCTTTAGAGATAAATAATAAGAGGAGTTCCAGAAAAGCCTCCATGTTCTGAAGTAGTATACCTCCGAATATCAAGCTGTTGGAGATGCAAGGGAGGACAGGGCTTTATAAACTTCTTGTGGAGTTTTCACTGACATCTGGCTGGCCACTGAGTGAAACAGGGCATGGGGCGAGATGGAGTTTTCACCTGGTTCATAAAAGCAGATATTCCTCTGCCACCTGAAGATGTGTAAGCAGGTAAGAATGTAAGAAGAGCCTGCCTGGATCAGGCCAATGGTCCTTCTAGTCCCACCTCCTGTGTCACATAGTGGCCAACCAGTTGTCCCAGAAGGCCCTTGAGCCACAGAGGGCAAGGCATTCACTGTTACTTTCCAGCTGGTATTCTCAGGTGCACTGCCTCTGAACATGGAGGCTCCACTTTGCCTTCCTTGCCTTATGGTGTTGCAAACAGAGTTCTGCTTGCACATAGCTGACAGTCCTCTATGCTGGAGCATCTGTTTTCTAATGCCGCCAAGATCTTTCTCTCTAGTCTAGTCCATGTTAACCTGGAGAGGAAGTATGGAACAGTGTCAAGTCAATGACTGGATGAGGGTAAATTAATTGACATGTAATCCAGACAAGACAGAAATAAAAAGTATGGCTGATCTGGGAATAGGTGCTTTGTCCATTCTGGATGGGGGTTACACTTTCCCCAAAATTTGCCGTTGGGCAAATAGGAACGTAAAGTTGCCCACAGTTCTTTTTCGCTGGATAAGGCGAGTCCACCAGCTGTGGCCATTTCCAGAGAGACCCAGTCTTCCCTTAATCACACATATGCTGGTGAGAGCTGGGTTAGATTACTGGAGTTTTTGTAGGGCTACCCTTGAAAACTGATCAGAAATTTCAGTTATAAGACAGCTGTAATTATAGTCCTTACTGGGACATGCCAAAATAATCAACACTAGTTTCCAGTTTGGTTCCTGGCTTAATTTAAGATGCTGGTTTTCACGTTTAAAAGCCAAAGTAACTTGGGCCCAGATTTCCTGAAGGCTCATTTTCACCCATATCAACCTGTCCAGGTCTTGAGATCTATGTATACTAGTTTCCAGTAGAAACCAGTCTAAACCAGGCTTAATATGGCTGGGCCCTCGGGCAGGGCCTTCTCTGCTGCTACCCCAAGGCACGGAACTTTCTTCTCCTGGAGGGAAGATTGGCAGGCGTTCCAAATCAAACTCTCCTTTTCCGGAAGGCTTATGAACTGCGCTGAAAGGGCATGTTACTTTTTGTTTATATTCTGAGACTTCTGCTTGGGTTTTTAAAAAAATGTTTTCAGATTACTTGATTTGAATTTCAATAAAGCCCTTGGCAGGGTTCCTCATGATGTCCTTATCATTAAACTAGAGGACTGTGGACTGGACTCCAGGGTCGATTCCGCACTTGCATTATCGACCTAAGTTCGAGCTGCGTTCGACCTAAGTGCTCCGCACAATCACTGGGATCGACGTGGTTTTGTACCAGCTTCGCCCCGGGTAACGGTCAAATTTCCGACTCCAGTTGGGAACTACTACTTTTTCAGGGAACCACACTCGAACTCAGCTCGATTCCAGTAAAGTGCGGAATCTCTGGTGCCAGGAGTCCCCCATTCAGCCAATCACAGCTGAGTGTTTCGGGCATGCGTACAGCTGACCAATAAAAAAACGCCACCTTTGTCCCTCCATTCCTATGGCAGTTTTTTTTATTACGTGTGTGGGCATAGACGGAACATGGCTGTAGAACAGTAGCCAATCGGAACGGAGTGGCGAAGAGGCACAGGATGATTCCGCCCTCTGAGCTGGGATCAAGCTGGTTGCAGTGGGGAACAACAATGGCTTCGACCTAGGTCAGTACCCTTCTCAGGGAACTGGGTTGAACCTATTTTACTCCTGTGCGGAATCGCCCTAGGAGAGTTAGGCAGATAGGGGACTGGTTGGAGAACCACGCTCAAGGAGTAGTTGTAAACGGCATTTCATCAGAATGGAGGGAGGAGTCCAGTGGACTGCCACAGGGCTTGGTTCTGGGCCCAGTACTTTTTAATATTTTTATAAATGGATGACGGTGTGGAGGGACTGCTCAATAACTTTGCAGAGATACCAAATTGGGAGCAGCAGCAAACACTCCAGAGGATACAGAGTTCAACGAGGCCTGAACACACCTGGGCAGGTGTGAACAAAATGCCATACAACAAGGATAAATGCCAAGTTCTACACCTGAGTAACAAAAATGAGGTACGCACTCGTTCTACGCGGGCCTTCCCTTGCGGTTGATCCGGAAATTGGAACTGGTCCATCATGCGGTGGCACAGCTTCTCGCAGGGAGCTCGTTCAGGGATCATATCTCCCCTGTGCTGCGCTGACTGCACTGGCTCCCAGTGGACTTCTGGATCACCTTCAAGGTGTTCGTGTTGACCTTTAAGGCCCTTCACGGCCTGGGGCCCTCATACCTTAGGGGCTATCTCTCCCCATATGTCCCTACTCGGCCTCTGTGGTGTGCAGAGGCAAATCTACTAGGGTCCCCGGCCCCTCAATGATGCGGCTGGCCTCTACCCGGGCCAGGGCCTTTACTGCCCTGGCCCCTGCCTGATGGAACACTCTCCCTCCAGCTGCTAGGGCCCTGCGGGACCTTGGACAGTTCCGCAAGGCCTGCAAAACAGAGTTGTTCCACCGGGCTTTTGGGGAGTCTGGCCACTGATTGCCTCCCCCGCTATCCCGCCCATGTATATACCACCTTAATGGCCACTCTGCTGTGCCTGGCCCCTTCCCAGTGAGTTTGAGATTTCCGTGTTGCCATCAAATGTTAGGTTTTTCCTTTGCTGGTTTATTTTTTGTATTTTAAATTGTTATTGTTTTTAAATGTTATGATTTTAATTGTTTTATCCTTGTACATTGCCCAGAGCCCTCTGAGGGTGGGCAGTATAATAAATAAATAAATTAATTAATAATAATAATACTGGATGGGGGATACACTACTGAGTAGAACAAGATCTTGGGGTACAGGTGGACAGTAAGTGGCATGTGAGCAGCCAGTATGACGCCGCAACAAAAAAGGCTAATGTGATCGTGGTGTGTATCAACAGAGGCATAAGATCCAAATAGCAAGATATCATAGTCCCACTATACACTGCATTGGTCAGACTGCACCTAAGTATCGTGTACAGTTCTGGAGGACTCACTTTCACTTCAAAAAGGAATGGAGGGGGTGCAGAGGAGAGTGATGAGGATGATCAGGGGTCTGGAGATGAAGCCCTACAAGGAAAGGTCACCCAACAGGAATGTGGGGAAACAAGTCTGGTTCACCAGATAAGACTCTGCCACTCATGTGGAGGAGTGGGGAATCAAGCCCAGTTAGAGTCCATCTGCTCTTAACCACACCGTATGGGTGAGATCTTTCTCACTTACACATATGCACATACGTGCACACAATGAACAAGGGTTGCCAGCTTTTAAACTCGTCCCACCTGGGCCTTAGCTGTCCCTTACAATATCAGTTTGATCTGCAGCAAACACCAGGTGATGTTACTTACATATCTCCATGCCATGAAAAGCTTCAGCCACCCATTTCCACACATCAGGTCTCCCTGCCTATATGACATTGTTCCTCTAAAAGAGGTAGAGTTGGCAACCTCTAGGTGGGACTTCGAGATCACTCCAAATTACAAGGGATCTCATGATGACAGAGGTGAGTTCCCGTGAAGAAAATGGCTGCTTTGCAGGGATGGAGTGAGGGGAAACTGTGCCCAGTGTGCGTGTGCGTCCTGCGCCTCTCCAAACCCCTATCTGTCCCCGGAACACCCTGTCCCACCCACGCCCCAGAATGCCTCCGCCATGCCCCCTTGGCGCTACGCCACTGCTGCTTTGGAGGGAGAACTCTATAGCATTATACCCTGCTGAGGGCCCTCCCACTGCTACTCCCAAACTCATTCTTCTCCATGTTAGATTTTCTAACTCAGAGTTGGCAACCTGACCTGTACAGTGTAGCCATCAGAGTATCAAAGTAGAGCAGCAATGGTGAATTTCTTGGGCTCAGCGTGTCAAAAATTCGGAAAATGCCTAACTTGACTTTTCTGGCTGCCACCCTCCCCCCAACAAAGTAGAAGAGAAACTCTTCTTGACATATTCATTCATTTTTAAAAGAATAAAGTCCAATCATGTGTAGTGCTATGTACCCTGTTTCCCCAAATATAAGACATCCTGTGAAAATAAGACGTAGTAGAGGTTTTGCTGAAGTGCGAAATTTAAGGCATCCCCCGAAAGTAAGACGTAGCAAAGTTTTTGTTTGGAAGCATGCCTGACGAACAGAACAAGTAAAAATAAGACATCCTCTGAAAATAAGACATAGCGCATCTTTGGGAGCAAAAATTAATATAAGACACTGTCTTATTTTGGGGGAAACACGGTATTATACAAAGAAACACCAAATAATTACAAAAATGATTCAAACTCAGCAGGGTGGTGTATTTAGAATGAATTAACTAGGTATAATTTAGAAGCGTATATAAGCCAAATGTATGTATGTATAGTATTGTAAGTGTGTGGTTTTTACTTTTATAGACAGAAGAGGGCCGTTATCCCAAGAGACTGCTGGTGTGGTATAAACATCAATGCTGAGGAAGTGAATTTATTATATATTTATGATATATCCTCCTTGAAACCAGGGGGTTCCTCCACGAAACCAGGGTACAGAACCAGGGGGTTGTCCGTGGATTATTTGGACTGTTTACGCTTGATGTTTGGATCACAATTTCTTTAGCCTTCTATGATCAGTTGTTGCATACACGAATACACTTTACGTTTATACACCTGGCTCTGTGAGTGTTGTTCGTGTGTATCGGAGCACTGAGGTACCCTTTTTTATTTTTATTTGCTGATAGCTGTTATTTGCATCTTTGACACGACACATCGTAGGTTCGTCAACACGGGACAAGAGTGAGGTTTGAGTTCCGTGACACGCTCGCAGCCTAGTCTACCTCACAAAGTTGTTGTCAAGATAAAGAGGGGGATGAGGATGTAAACCGCACTGAGTTCTCATTGGAGAGAAAGACAAGTTATAAATGAAACAAATAAATCTCTCTTTGTCATTCTGGGGCCCCATGTTCATCTACATGGGCTCAAGGAAGGAAAACAATCTGGCATCACTACCATGCGGGGAACTCAGTGAAAAGGCCACTGAGCCAGTGCGGTGTAGTGGTTAAGAGCAGGTGCACTCTAATCTGGGGAACCGGGTTTGATTCCCCGCTCTGCCACTTGAGCTGTGGAAGTTTATCTGGTGAACTAGATTAGCTTGTGCACTCCAACACATACCACGCTGGGTGACCTTGGGCTAGTCACAGCTTTCTCAGCCCCACACACTTCACAGGGTGTTTGTTGTGAGGGAGGAAGGGAAAGAAGATTGTAAGCTCCTTTGAGTTCCTTACAGGAGATAAAGGGGGAAACAAATCCAGCCTCCTCCTCCTCCTCCTCCTCCTCCTGCTCCTTTCTTCTTCTTTCTTCTTCTTCTTTCTTCTTCTTTCTTCTTCTTTCTTCTTTCTTCTTCCTTTTCTTCTTCCTTTTCTTCTTCCTCTTCTTCTTCTTCTTCTTCCTCTTCTTCTTCCTCTTCTTCTTCTTCTTCTTCTTCTTCTTCTTCTTCTTCTACATGAATGGCTGCAGAAATGCACCGGAGCATCATAATCTTTTAGCAGGAGGCGGTGGCGGAGTTTTTATTCAAACTCCCAGACTGTGGCTCTCTCATGGTTAAATCCAAAGAGCGCCATTTGCCAGAGGGGAAGCCTCTTTTGTTGTGGAGGAGGGGGAGAGGAAAGAGGGGATATTATTAGTGAACGCAACTTCCCGTCCTGCCCCTCTGTGTACAGGGATTTTGAATTATTTTGGGGAGAAGACTGGAGGAGGGTGATGGCCGAAACCACCAGTGAGCAGAAGGTGCGTGGAAGAGGGCCGGTGATGTGATGTTTGCAAAGGGGGGGCTGAAAACTACAAGAGGCATGAAATTACTTGGGGAGGGTGTGTGTGTGTTGGTAGTGGAAAAAGACAGGAAGATGCAAGACCTTTCTTTCCCCAGGTGGGGGTGGGAATGTCAGTGCACAAATCCATATGCTTGATCCAGGAAAGGCCTTTTCCACCAGAAACAGAGTAAAAATCGAAAACATCCTTTGACAGCATTTTTGTGTGATTAGTTTCTGATGGTCGTGGTTTTCTGTAGATTTCCCTGCTTTCAGTCTTTAGTCTGGGTCTTTTTAGGGTAGGGTAGGGTAGGGTATGTTTTGATTCATGTGTTGTGATGGTTATAATGTGTTAATATTATGCTGTCACGAGGGATGGGGAGGATTTGATGTCTCCTGTTCCTGCCCCCCCCCCTTTCCTTGAGTTAATTTCATTGCATGTCACTTTTGAACTAAAAGAAAGAAAAGTTGGCGTGGTGTAGTGGTTAAGAGAAGAGGACACTATTTGGAGAACCGGGTTTGAGTCCCCACTCTTCCACATGAATGGTGGACTCTAATCTGGAGAACTGGGTTTGTTTTGCCACTCCTCTGTATGAAGCCTGCTGAGTGACCTTGGGCTAGTCACAGTTCTCTCAGAAATCTCTCAACCCCTCTTGTCATAGGGAAGGAAAGGGGATTGTAAACCACTCTGAGAATCCTCGAAGTAGCGAAAAGTGGGGGATAAAAGCCAATTCTTCTTCGTGTATTTGCACGGGGGGGGGGGGGAGCAGTTGGATGGAGAAACAGGGAGGAGGTGTGCCCCAATCAGAAATGACAGAATTGTTAGAGCTGCCACTCGTTTCCAATTTTTTTCATTGATTAGACTTGTTTTAATAGGTTAAACCTGCATAAAATGTGTATTTTATGGAGGTTAAGAGCTCGTGTATCTAATCTGAAGGAACCGGGTTTGATTCTCCGCTCTGCCGCCTGAGCTGTGGAGGCTTATCTGGGGAATTTAGATTAGCCTGTGCACTCCCACACATGCCAGCTGGGTGACCTTGGGCTAGTCACAGCTTCTCAGAGCTCTCTCAGCCCCACCTACCTCACAGGGTGTTTGTTGTGAGGGGGGAAGGGCAAGGAGATTGTAAACCCCTTTGAGTCTCCTGCAGGAGAGAAAGGGGGGATATAAATCCAAACTCCTCCTCCTCCTTATATGAGAAAATCTGAGGTTCTGAAGCAATTTGTTTTGTTTATTTGTTGATGCTTGTAAGTTTCTCTGCTGGTGCATTCTTAGAAGTGTCGTTCTTCCTGTAATTAATTAATTGATTAATTAATATATTTTAATAATTATACCTCTCCATATATTTAATATATTTCTATATACGATTAAATACTTTTGAGAGGGCACCATGAGTGTCTGCAAGCACACGCTCACTCACTGAAATCCTAAATGTACTGATTTTTTCAATGTAGAAGCAGAAGAGTTGGTTTTTTCACCCCTCTTTTTTTCTATGGAAAGGAGTCTCAAAGTTACTTACAATCACCCCCCCCCTGCCCCCAACATGCACCTTGTGAACTAGATGTGCACCAAGCCCTTATTGGCATATACGACAATTGGCATATAAGACAAGCCCTTATTGGCATATAAGACAATACAGGTAAAATACAGAGGAAAAAAGCAAAAACCAGATTTAAAACAATCCCCAAAGAGAATGACAACAAAGAATCTCTTAATAACAGAGTGACGCAACACAGTTAAAAAAACAGAACTATCCTTTGGGGTGTATAATTTCTAGTAAAAACTTGGCCACCAATTCACAAATTACAAGATCAGGGTTATTTAGCAAGCATAAGATCTTTTGAGTATCTGAAATCTTGTCACAGTTCAAGGGTTTGCATATTTTCCCCTAATTCTCTCATATTTAGTGCAATGGGAATGGGTTAAAGTTTCCAGTTGATTAGAGTTACAGAAGCAGAATCTCTTTGCGCCTATTTTTTAAAAAAAATCTACCATATAGCAGCGCTGAAGGCAGAACATTGAACCTAGCCTATATAACCTATATAGGTTTCAGCATTATGCTTATATAACCTGCTATGCATCCCTGTTTAAATGTGAACTAGGTAAGAGTGTTCAAAGAGAACTCTGACTAGCCCAAAGTCACCCAGCAGGTGGCAGGTGGAGGAGTGAGGAATCTACCATAATCTGCTGCTCTTAACCGCTACCCCATCCTGGCAAAACACACTTTCATCTAATCAGCCGGAAGTTCTGAGTGCCCTTCACCTTTTCTCCTCTCCACAAAACAGAATTATTTCTGTAGACATTATTATAATTCTCATAGCAGTCCTCGAAGAGGCCTTTTCTGCCAAGGAAACCTCAACCTCTCATAGGAGCAGCAGTGGCGTAGGAGGTTAAGAGCTCGTGTATCTAATCTGGAGGAACCGGGTTTGATTCCCAACTCTGCTGCCTGAGCTGTGGAGGCTTATCTGGGGAATTCAGATTAGCCTGTACACTCCCACACACACCAGCTGGGTGACCTTGGGCTAGTCACAGCTTCTTGGAGCTCTCTCAGCCCCACCTACCTCACAGGGTGCTTGTTGTGAGGGAGGAAAGGCAAGGAGATTGTAAGCCCCTTTGAGTCTCCTGCAGGAGAGAAAGGGAGGATATAAGTCCAAACTCCTCCTCCTCCTCTTCTTCTTCTTCTTCTTCTTCTTCTTCTTCTTCTTCTTCTTCTTCTTCTTCTTTCATGTGAATGGATTTGTATTTCGTATTAAATAGAGTTAATAATTTTTTTTTCAAACTGCCAGTAGTCGTGGGCACCGTGTTGATCGATCAAAAAAGATTTTCAGGCAGTTAAACGATTTGAAAGAGCATGCAACGCTACGGGCGTCTGGAAGACAGACTCATTTACCTGTCCCGTGGAATTGCTCTGTTGTAGTAACTAACAGCAAGCTTAGATTCCCTCATGTTTGTAGAAAAGGCTTGACCGGGGTCAGAGACCATCCCCTCATGACAGAAACTGACTGCAGGGCTGGGGCTAGGAAGCTCAGCAAAGTACTCTCAGTTAAAGACCAATTTCTCAGGAACATCAGATCTCATACCTGAAGTGTGCTCCTTCAGACAGAATAAAGTTGCCAACCTCCAGGCAGGGACTGGAGATCCCCCAGAATCCCAGCTGATCTCCAGACAGCAGACATAACTCCCCCTAGAGAAAATGATTGATTTGGAGGATGAACACTGTGGCACAAGATCCAGGAATTTCCCAACCTGGAGTTGGCATCCCTAAGGTAGAGCAGAGGCCCCTTCCACACATGCAGAATAATGCACTTTAAATCCACTTTCACCATTGGTTGCAAGTGGATTTTGCTATTCCGCGCACTAAAATCCAGTTGCACTGAAAGTGGATTGAAAGTGCATTATTCTGCATGTGCGGAAGGGGCCAGAGAGCGGCATGCAACGTGCACTGACCTTAGCTCTGAGAAGAAGAAGTTGGATAAAATGGGAGATACATGGAGAGAGGGGGGCATGGGTTTGGGGTAGCACATCTGTTTCGCAGGCAGGAGGTCCCAAGCTGAGCCCTCAGCACCTCCCGTAAAGGATGTGAAAGATCATAGAGTTGGAAGGGGCCGCACAGGTCATTTCGTCCAACCTCCTGCAGCATCAGCCTAAATCATCCCTGACAAGGGTTTGTTCAGCCTGGCTTGAAGACTGCCCTTGAACTACTTAAAGAGAGCAATTATGCCCCCTCTCGGCTTCTCTTCTCCAGACAGAACATTCCCAAGTCCCTCCTTTTGGAAGTGACTCCTTTTGGAAGTGACTCCTCCAGAACTTCATACAGTACTCCAGGTGTACAGTGGGACTATGACATCTTGCAATTTGGATAATATGCCCCTGATGATACACCCCGAGATCACGTTAGCCTTTTTTGCCGATGCATCACACTGGGTGCTCATATTTAGCATACAGTTCCTCCGTATCCAGATCTTTCCATGGCCCGTGCAGAGGCACAGTCAGAGTAGAAAATATTAAGTTAGATAGAACCAGTAGTCTGACTTGCTATAAAGCTAATATGAGTGGACAGATAGGTAAAATGCAAGAAATGAAAGGGTTACTTGGCTAAATGCTTTTCCATTTAAAAACTCTAGCAAAATACATGCTAGTATACTGGGGAAAACTTTTCTCCTTGAAACGAGACAGGAAGATGTTTCAATAGAACAGAGCTGTGGATTCTACTACTAATATGTATTAATCTGTTGCTGTACATATTTATCTTGCTTTCAATGTGTTACATTTCCCCTTAACGTCATACCATTTTTGCATTGTTTAACATGGCATTTTAATATTTATGTCTCGTTTCACATTTCTGCATTCCTAGTCCTATTACATTGCTTATGAGATGTCTCCTCGTCCCGTTGATTGACTCACTCCAGGGGTTCCCAACATGGTGCCCGCCAAATGTTTGAAGCATGTGGGTGAGGCCAATTAAGGCTTTTGCCCCCAAAGGCTTCTGGTTGACTACTGGAGATTGGGTTGGCTATGCGTTTTTTTAAAAAAATATTGTTGCCTTGGCAGCAGCGGTGTAGCACCAAGGGGATAAGGGGTGTGTGATGCACTGGGCGCGTGCCATTGTGGGGGCGTTGCAAGGCAGGGGCGTTCCGGGGCCGGTGTGGGCGTGGCAGGGGTGCATGCGTGCCCTGGGCACAGTTCCCCCTCACTCCAGTTCTGTTTGGCAGCAGCTGCCAGCACATCACAAATATCTACATGGTGTTACTGAAGTTAAGACGTGCCATTCATTTTGTGGCTGGTTCTACCTCCTGCAGCTTCCATTTTGTGGCAGCAACCTTGTTGTTGTAGCTGCCATTTTGTGGCAGCTACCTTGCTGTTGTAGCTGCCATTTTGTGGCAGCTACCATGCAATGTTAGGATTCCAAATGTGCCCGTAAGCTTAGAAAGGTTGGGGGACCCCTGCCACATATGTTGTATGATCCACCTTCAGTCTCATTGAGAAAGACAGATTACACATCTATTCAACGCAGGGATTTTTAAAATAAAAAGTTGGGAAGAACATTCAGTGTTTCTACAGTCTGGGAACAGATTTCTCAGCCCTGCATAGGAACTTGGCCTTTAAATCCGCTGGAATTAACCTGTGCCAGTGCGCAAGAAGTTATTGATGTTGCTACTTAAGCATTCACATCCACCTTCCCAGTGTTCGTGCGCATTGTTGTGCCGTAATCCTTACAAGAATCCTGTAAAGTAGGTCAGTGTTAATATCCCTGTATTGCAGATTATGGGGTTGGAGCTGGAGGGGGCGAGGAGAATGCCTCGTCTAAGTCCACATAGTGAGTTCGTGGTTCAGAAAGAATTCAAACCTGGGACTTTCTGAGCTGGAATTCCATCCCTTCACGCCACAGTGATTTGGACTCAGACTTGGGCCGCATTTACACGGTAGTACAAGAACCCACCCTCTGGCTGGCAGCAATTGTGTGCAAGGCAGGAAAAGTATCCACGTTTAAATCAGAGTGATGACATAATACACTACACACTTCATTGCCCTTTTTACTCTGCTATCCGCAACAAATATATCAATGATATCCTGCACATGCAGACTAATGCACTTTCAAACTGCTTTCAGTGCTCTTTGAAGCTGTGCGGAATGGCAAAATCCACTTGCAAACAATTGTGAAAGTGGTTTGAAAACGCATTATTTTGCGTGTGCGGAAAGGGCCGTAGTGAGGAAAAGAAAGTTTGCTTTCTGATGGCGGACGTGTATGCTGAGGTTACATTCAAAGTAGCGATATTCATGTTTTTAGCAGCGAAAATCAGAGAACGTTTAACTGATGTTCAAAACATGCAAGCTAAGTTGTAATGGTTAGAAAACCTTTATAATTACAATCAGATCCTGCTATGAGTAAATATATGATACTTGCTTCGGTAACTTAACACTATTAGAAGTGTAATGCTTCTACACTTTAAAGCTTGAAAAAATCCTCACAATGTGTTTTATATTTTTGTAAACTGTGCAGAGTAGGGCTTTGGTTGAAGTATCTGTTTCTATGTGTATGGCCTATGGCTAATAAACATTGAATTGGGAATGGTATCCACGTACTGCTCTGCTTTGCCCGCTGATTACTGTTGCTGCCCCTCACAAGAGGGAATTCAGCCTTCGACCGAGTCCGATCCTCCTTCTATCCAGGTCGGCCTTATCTACTCAAACTGGCAGCAGAAGGTCACTTCTCTAGCTATTTGACAATTTTAAGTGGCGACGCTGGGAACTGAACTTGGGACCTTCTGCGTGAAAAGAAGCAGATGTTCTAGTGTTAATCCAAGGCCCTGCAATTTCAGCAGGGCCCCTCAATGGCCTAGAGCAGTGGTGGCGAACCTATGGTACGGGTGCCAGGGGTGGCACTCAGATCCCTCTCTGTGGGCACCGCAAACAGAGGCCCCCCCCCCCCCCCCACACACACACATATAGGCTGGCCTGGGCCACTGGGCTTGATTCTTAGCATTAAACCTAAAACCTAGTTTTGGGGAAGCGGTGTAGGTAACCCTGTTAAGCGCTGTTAAACCCCACTGAATTGCATGCGAAGAACTAAAGCGCAATCTTTTACCTGGGAGTCAGCTCGGTTGCTGGTAATGAGGCTTGCTTCTGAGTAAACCCTCCTAGGGTTGTTATTCACCTGTTGGAAGAGTTGGACGGTTGCTTTAAAGCAAAGCCAACCGCCTTGGAGCCAACCGTTTTAACTAAAACCTCAGTATTCAGGTTAAATTAGCGTGTTGGCACTTTGCGATAAATAAGTGGGTTTGGGGTTGCAATTTGGGCACTCGGTCTCGAAAAGGTTCGCTATCACTGGCCTAGAGAACCCCTTTCCCCCTGTTTCTTCTCCCTTTCCCCTTTCCCTGGCAAGCTGTGCTGCAATGCTACCTTGCAGCTCAACTGAAAAAGAGTAAAAAACGCAGAAAGGGTTAGGGCATGGAAGTCAGCCGCAGGGTTCCATTTTGGAAACAGAGAACAGCTCTTCTCCCTCTGCATCGTCATTGTGTGGAGCATTGTTCACTTTCCACTTTAAACTGGAGGTTTTAATTTCCAATTTGGGCACAATCATCTGTACACTCCCATTTACTGCAGGGGCTTGCTGGTGTCCCCCCCCCCTTCCCCCCAGTGGAAGCACCCATGGGAGACGTGGGTTGATTTCCCACCAATGCTAGGAGTTCCTCGTGCGACCTTGGAGAACACAGTTTCTCTCTCCGTATCTCTTGTGCAAATGGCTAATATTTTTTTTAAAGCCCTCTGCGTATTAAAGCGGGGTGGGGGAACTGTGTTGTAAATCTTTTTTACTGGATTAATAAAAGCAAGAACAGGATGCAGTGCTGGTTTAAGCACGGCAATAAAGAACCGAGGCAGGAGACGAACTGCGCAAAGCTTTTCGATTAACCGAGAGCGGGGCAAAGTCCCCCCCTGCTTTGCATTCCTGATTTGGAAGGGGATGGTCTCTCCCTGGGCCTTGTCTTTCTCCACCCCCCATAGGTGTGTAAACAGAATCTCTCTTGCTTTTAACCCAAGCCTGGTTTTAATGACCTAGATAACAATCAAGAAGAGCTTGTGTAGTAAATAGTAGATAAAGTGGAAGAAAGCTGGATTTAGTGTATATCAGCTACCCGTGTGATGAGGCACGAAGGCTTCCAGGATAGAGACAGGTTGTCAGAGGAGAGTTCTACTGGACCAGGTTCAAAGGTCCATCATTTGGTTTGCCTCGATAGCCAAACAGATGCATCACGGAAGCTCTCAAACAGGACAAGAGAATAAGAATCCTTCATTGAGTCTCTGAACATGGAGGGTCGTGTAACTGTAGACAGACCTCCTCCAATTTGGCTATTCTCCTTTAACAAAAAACAAACATCTGAAGCAAGTGACCACCTCTCTGTCCTGTGGTTGTGAATTCCCATCACTTGATTGTGTTATTTCATGAATAAGTTCTTTCTTTGGTCCGTCCTGAACCTATCAGCGTCTTTATTGTGACCCCAAATTCTAGTATTGGGGGTGGGGAGATGGGAGGAAATCTCTGTATATACTTTCTCCATTCCCAGGCTGACCAGACGTCCCGCTTTTGGCAGGACAGTCCCGTCTTCAAACAATTTGTCCCGCGGGATATTTCAATTGTCCCGATTTTTGGGAGGCTGCCGCACTGCCTTCTGGGGCACAAGGCAGTGCGGCAGCCTCCCATGTGCGCGGCTGCAGGAGCATGGCCTTCTGTGACAGGGTGGGAAACGGCAAGCCCCAGAAGGCAGTGTGGTCCTGCGGCTACGCACGGCCGCCTACCCCCGTCTCAGTTCACAAAGGTGACTTATCCATTCCATGCATATTTTATTCTCTGTAATGCCCCATAAGTGTCAGATTTAAGGTTGACAGCTTCCAGGTAGGGCCTAGAAATCTGGAATTGCAGCTCCTCTGCTACCTACAGGGATCAGCTCCCCAGAGGAAATGGCTACTCTGGAGGGTGAACTCTATGGCGTTATGCCCCACTGGGGTCTCTCTCCCCCCAAAAAACCTCACCTTCTGCAGACTCCTCCCCCAGATCGCCAGGAATTTCCCAACCCAAGGTGAGCAATTCTGCTCAAACTCCTCAATCTCTCCTTACACGGGAGGTGCTCCAGACATCTTGATTGCCCTTTTTTGCTCCTATTTTAGCTCCACAGTATTCCTTTTTGAGATGGGCCGTTTATTCACTGAGAGCCAGCGTGGTGTAGTGGTTAAGAGCAGGTGGATTCTAATCTGGAGAACTGGGTTTGATTCCCCACTCCTCCACCTGAGTGGCGGAGCCTTATCTGGTGAGCCAGATGTGTTTCCACACTCCTACATTCCTGCTGGGTGACCTTGGGCTAGTCACAGTTCTTCAGACCTCTCTCAACCCCACCTACCTCACAAAGTGTCTGTTGTGGGGGGAGAGGAAGGGAAAGGAGCGTGTAAGCCACCTTGAGTCTCCTTACAGGAGAGAAAGGGGAGTATAAATCCAAACTCCTCCTGCTCCTCCTCTTCTTCTTTATTGATATTCCTTGTATCGATATTTTGCAGGCTGCTATCCTTGTTTTTGTTTTTTTAAGGGAAATGCCGCCCGTCGATTCCTGTGAGGATTGGGGCCTCACAGGGATCAAGGTCAGCATTTCCCTTTAAAAAACCAGGATAGCCGTTTGCACAAGTATTACCCCCACTGGCAAAAGCAATCTTTTGTTCATGTATCATAAGCTGGGATAGAGCCACAGGGCACAATCCTGCGACATGCATTCACTTTGCCCCAGGTTTTAACTTGTGAATTGCTCTAAAGGCCGCAACATAACCGCAGATAACGGTCAAGAGACACCAAAGGAAATATTTTCTGTTCAGCTACTTTAGCTGATTTTTATTTCCTCTTTGTTGACTGGAATTTCTCACTATTTGCTGGCTGTGTTTTTTTTTTTTGTTATGGTATTTGAATATTTTATTGTTGGCTGGTATTGTTGATTTTAATGTTTCACCGGATCGTTATGACTTACTGCTGCAGCAAACTGACTCACAGAACTGAGACTCTGCAGGAGAAATTTTAAAAAAGATATATAAAGAGGTGGTGTTCTAGTTTTCACTATGTCATTGAACATTACAGAGGGGGGGGGGGCATATGATTTACTGCTCCTCTACACACTCCCCTCCAGAATTCTCTGCAACTAGAAACCTAGATCTTCCTATCTTCCTCCCTGGCGTGTTAATTTTCTGTATGCAGGGAGCCTTTAAGAATTACAACAACAGAGGAACTTAGCCTAAAGGAAGCTGCACTCTTTTTGCCTCCTTCAGGCAAAGGCAAACAAACAATACAAAAGCAATACAAACAAACAAATTCCCTCCACAGAGAAATCCAGTAGGTCGGGGAAAAGCATTGCAGCTTAGCCTCCTGCCAGTCTGTTTTTCTGCAAGGGGGGGGGGAATTATAATTGGTTGAAAGAGGGCTGAGCCCCCCCTGAAAAGGACAAGTTGACATCCCACCACAGTGAGAAACAGGTGCAAGCAATTTTCTCCTTGCTGTCATTTTGACCTCAGGTCTGTGCGTGGCTTTCAGAACTGCGCCTGGTCCCCTTTTCTTGCACCCAGTCGGGGCACCCTGGGTGACACCGGCACCCCTCCTCTGTGTGTCTCTGATCGCTCAGGCATTTGCACCCTCTCGCATGCAGCCTTTCTCCTCTCCCTTGTGCACCTGCAGGGGTTAAGCGCACCAAGCTGCCTTTCCTAGAAAGGCCTAGGAAACGTGAGGTGGGCGATGATGCAAAGAGCGGGGTGGGGCGAGGGCGCCTCCTTCCTGTCCCGCCTCCCCGCCTCTGGTCTGACATGAGAAACTGCCTCTTGCATTTTGTTTCCTACCCTGGGAGCCTTTGGAGGGCTGCGGCGGACACAAAGGCGCGGGGAGGAGCGGGTGAGTCGCAGCGGGGAGGTTGCAAAGCTGGTGGGCAAAGCGGGGTTTTTTTAGGGCAGGATCCCAAGGACAAAAACTTGACGTGCAATTTAGGTTAGGGGATTATGGGCACGTCTGCATGCAGACTTCCCGCAGGTCGTGGCTTGCTCTTGTTTTTTTGTGTGCAACAGTGACTTGGAGGGCATTTCTCTTCTCCCCTTTTCCCACCGCCTGTGGGATTATGTAAGTCATTGTTGCTTCAGAGAGCATCTCAACAGCTTATCTCGGGCTGCAGAACAGTGGGAAGATCAGCAATGGCGGATACATTTCCCCGGGTGGGGTGGGAGAGGGACAAGGCAGCCCAGAGAGCTTGCACAATCTTCTCCAAAGGAAAGGGGTGTGTATCAGGTTGCACATTCGAGGGGGGGGGGGGGCATCACGCAAGAGCCGTGGGCCTCCCCCAATGCCAGAGAGGTGCCCGTGTGAGTCTGTTTCGGCATAAACAAAACAGAAGTCTAGAAATAAGTACTGCCATGCTTTATGTGTGACCCTGAACATAAGTTTTGTTTTGTCACTACCCAGTTACGGTTACCCCTCGGGACAAGCACAGTTTTTATTGTTATGTCAGTTTTAGTGGGGGAGAGCGCACAGCCTTCAAAAGCGTTATGTTGTGAAGACTTTAAGATTCTTCTGCGCTCCTGTTTTCTTTTTGATTCTGCGAAGCTTGGGAATTCTCCCTGAAATGCAACCGACTTCCGGACTACAGAGATCAATTCCCCTGGAGGAAACGACAGCTTCAGAGGGTAGACCCCCTAGCATCGCATCCTTGCTAACTTCTCTCCCTAGGCACCGGTCTCATATTTCCAGGGGATTTCCCAAGTCAGAATTGGCATCCCTAGAAAGAAGAAGTTGATTTTTATACCCCGCTTTTCTCTACCTTTAAGGAGTCTCAAATCTACTTCCCGTCACCTTTCCCACAACAGACACATTGTGCAATAGGTGGGGCTGAGAAGAGTTCAGAGAGGACTGTGACCAGCCGGAGGTCACCCAGCAGGCTTCATGTGGAGGAGCAGGGAAACAACCCTCGTTCTCCAGATTAGAGTCCACTGCTCTTAACCACTACCCCAGTGATGGTGAACCTATGGCACGGGTGCCAGAGGTGGCACTCAGAGCCCTCTCTGTGGGCACACACAAACAGAGTTCATCATGTGGGGGGGAAATTGCCCCCCCATCTAGGCTGGCCTGGGCTGCTGGGCTCGATTATTAGCATTAAACCTAAGACCTAGTTTTGAGGAAGCAGTGTATTAAGCGCTGTTAAACCCCACTGATTTTCATGCAAAGAACTAAAGCACGATCCTTTACCTGGGAGTAAGCTCGGTTGCTGGCAATGTGGCTTGCTTCTGAGTAAACCCTCCTAGGGTTGTGATTCACCGTTGGAAGAGTTGCATGGTTGCTTCAAAGCAAAGCCACCGACTACCACCAAGCTTACTCTTGAGTAACGCACGCCTCAGAGCCAACCATTTTTTCTAAACTAAAACCTCAGTATTCAGGTTAAATTGCCGTGTTGGCACTTTGCCATAAATAAGTAGGTTTTGGGTTGCCGTTTGGGCACTTGGTCTCAAAAAGGTTCGCCATCACTGCACTACACCATGCTGGCTCTCCTTGGCTTTCTCCATAATATATAGCAGTGGTTCTCAACCTGTGGGTTGGGACCCCTTTGGGGGTCGAACGACCCTTTCACAGGGGCCGCCTAAGACTCTCTGCACCAGTGTTCTCCATCTGTAAAATGGATAAATGTTAGGGTTGGGGGTCACCACAACATGAGGAACTGTATCAAAGGGTCGCGGCATTAGGAAGGTTGAGAACCACTGATATATAGGGCGCATTATGGGAAGCAGGTTGATACAGAAAAACATACATAATTTGATGACTGTTTTGCTGGGAGAGAGGGAGGCACAAACATCAGCCGTAAAGGGGAGCCTGATCACTGGTGGAGTGAAGAGGTGATTTACTCACATGCATTTGAACACAGGGAACTTTTGTTCTGGGAAGGCGTGGGGAATCTTGCTCCCACCAACTCCAGGTCCAACATCTGTCGGTAGCCAAGCGGATTCCCCTCTTGCTGGGATTCTTGCAGCCAGTGTAGCATCTAAACGTGGTCAGATGTGGCACTATAGCAGTCGTTTGCATCTGGGTTGTCTTGTCCACGCAGGAAAAACCGGGTTTGAATGATTGCTGTAGCATTGAGACTGATTCTGCACAGGTTGTAACGGGTTCATGGAACCCGTTTCTGCTGCCTCTGCTGCTGTTTGCATGGCAGCTGCAGGGGCCAGCCAGGAACTCTGGGATCCCGGAGGCAGGAGGCAGTATGGTTTGCATGGAAATACTGTGTTTCCATGTGAACTGTGCAGCCGAGAATCCCCCCACCTGAGAATCCCCCCATCTACCTGCACAACATGGCTGCCACCTATTAAAGTATCCACTCTAATGGCAGCCGCCTGGGGAATCCACCACAATGGCGGACGGCAGGGGGTGGGGACTGAACACATCCTGCTTGCCATAGTTTGCATAGGAAGCATTTGCAATCTGGATTAAAGGGGAAAAGTCGCCAATTTAGCGATTTCCATTTATCCCGGGTTCTGGCCAATAAAACGGGTTAGAGGCATTTGGGGGGGGCAAGTTCCGTTGAACTCCTGGCCCCAAACGCTTTTAAAAAACCTGTTTTACTTGGCCCAGGCAGAACCACCCTATGACAACCAACGGTGTGTGGATGAGGATATAATGAGGATGGGTACAACGTTGAAGTGTAGGATAGAGGCATAGTGGCGTCCCTGTTCTATTCAAGCATCTGATGTGTTCCAAAAGTGCCAAAGAGGGAGGAGCAGAAGGGATCTTACCTCTTAGGTGGTGCGCTCCAACACATGCCAGCAAGTGACCTTGAGCTAGTCACAGTTCTTCGGAGCTCTCTCAGCCCCACCTACCTCACAGGGCTGTTGTGGGGTGGGGGGGTGGGGAGGGAAAGGAGATTGTACATCTTCTTTGAGTCTTCTTACAGGAGAGAAAGGGGGGATATAAATCCAAGCTGTTCTTCTTCTTGTTCTTCTTCTTTTAGCAATCCTGGAGGTAATCTAAGTCCAAAGACTAAGATTGCACTGTGAATCTCCTCGTTTTCTATCTTTGTGTTTCATCATAACCTTGCTTGCTCACGTGAAGCTGCCTTACACCCTTGGTCCCCCAAGGTCAGTATTTGTATTCTAACTGGCAGTAGCTTTCCAGGATTTTTGGTAGAGGTCTTTTCCATCGCCTGCCTCTTTTAACCGGAGATGCTGGGGGTCATACCTGGGTCCTTTCGCATGCCTAGCAGATGTGCTGCCATTGAGTCACGGCCTTCCTAACACGATCTGCATATCATGGCTTTTTAACCTACAGTTAGTGGCATTTGCCCCTCTGCGCATGTTTGTGTGCTTGTGTGTGTATATCTACAGGACTGAGAATTCACTTCATGCCTCTAGCCAAGGAAAGTGGCTAGAAAAATCTTTTAAAGATTCCTTTTCAGGGCTTTTTTCCTGCAACAAACTCTCAACTGGAATGTGTACCTCTATAAGCAATACCTAATCTTTAGCGGTTGTGGTGGGTTTTCCGGGCTGTGTGGCCGTGGTCTGGTAGATCTTGTTCCTAACGTTTTGCCTGCATCTGTGGCTGGCATCTTCAGAGGTGTATCACAGAGAGAAGTCTGTTACACACTGTGTCTAGTTCCCTTCTCACTAGACTTCTCTCTGTGATACACCTCTGAAAATGCCAGCCACAGATGCAGGCAAAACGTTAGGAACAAGATCTACCAGACCACGGCCACACAGCTCGGAAAACCCACCACAACCAGTTGAATCCGGCCATGAAAACCTTCAACAATACACTTAATCTTTAGCTTTCAAATAGCATTTTCCATGTCCAAAGAGCATTATTTTGTAATCTCCTAACAGCCCTGTAAGGACTTCCTGTATTCTTATCATCCCTATATTGGCAGGGAGGGGGGAAAGGGGTATGCCAGTTAGCTTGTGAGGTTTTAGCAGAGTTGACATTTAAACTATGGAAACCTCACAACTTGCTAATTTCCCTTTTTGATCAAACATTGTCCTCTTCACCAACAAGCTGTCGCTCAAAAACTATTAATAGCTAGCTTGTTTACCCAAAGGAAGCTAACATTAGAGTTAAGATAACAGAAGCTAAACAAACAAAAAAAATGTATTGTCGAAGGCTTTCACGGCCGGAATCACTATGATGTGGGTTTTCCGGGTTGTATGGCCGTGTTCCAGTGGTATTTTCTCCTGACGTTTCTCCTGCAACTGTGGCTGGCATCTTCAGAGGATCTGATGTTAGCGAAGCAAGTGGAGTATATATACCTGTGAAATACCCAGGGTGGGAGAAAGAACCATTTGCATTTGCTAAAAGTGTTAAAGGTGCAGTTTGCAGGCATAATTTGCATGTGTTCAGTGGAATTCCCCCATTTTAGTATTTGTATGTAACACTGAAATTGCAACCCCCCCCCCAAAAAAAACCTACACAAAAGGTTTTTTTTTAAAAAAAGATATTGTTTGTATTTGTAACTTCAGCAAAAGTAAGATGACCACTGCTTTATCTTGATGGTTCTCTCAGGAATAAACAGAAGAAAACCCCAGCCTTCTTTTTTGACTATGCAGTAAATATGAAGGCTATGTCTAAATGTGGTTTGCTGTTGTTGCTTTATAACCCGTCATGCACAACTTGCTTTTCCTGTGCGGATGAGACAGTCCAGTTGTGAATGACAGCACAGTGTTGATAATACAGTATCCGACCAAGAACAGATGTGGCCACATGCCAGGTGACCATGAAACCCCAGTGTAAGTCTCTCATCCCTGGCCCTGGTTCTCGCTTATTATCCTGCCTGCCCATGCAATCCTAAACAGAGTTATGCCCTTTTGAATCCGTAGGAGTCAGAGGCCTTAGAAGCATATAGCTGCTTGGGATGGCGCTACAAGCAGTCTACACCAGCGGTCTGCAACCTGCAGCTCTCCAGATGTTCATGGACTACAATTCCCATGAGCCCCTGTCAGCATGGGCACATGGGAATTGTAGTCCATGAACATCTGGAGAGCCGCAGGTTGCAGACCCTTGGTCTCTAGACTGTAAGTGAGCCAGGGCAGACATCTATTGCCTTGTACTAGGAACATGGTACTGTGTTTACTTAAAAAGGAACGTGACCCTGAATGTAAGGTCCTCCCCAACTCCCACCCTGTGAAATACTTTTATTATACTGTGAAATACTTTTATTATTGGACATAGGCCCAACTTTATGACAACCCGCTCTTTTTTTGATGGCACATTTGAAAACAAAACCTAGTTTTACAGTTGAGAAAACATGCAGATACAAAACTAGTTTTTTTCTCCAGATGTGCCGTCAAAAAGAGGGGGTTGTCTTAAATTTGCATACAAGTTACAGTTATTTCCAATAATGAAAATGTTTTGGGGCATAACAGCTTTTTGGGGAAGGTATCATCTTCCTTTCAAATAAATATGGTAACATGTTGAGGAAATTTTTTACCACACTAGTATGTGTGCGTGTATTTAATGAAAAACTGATTCCCCCCTCTTTAAAAAAAACTATTTATCTTGCAAATCCATTTCCTCCTGCACACAAAAGTTAGCAATAATATCGACTTTAAAAACAAATTAGAGCTACTAAAAGGAAGTCACAAGGTTTTGGCTTCAACCAGTGGGTCTCTCTGATCAGCTAATGGCAGAATTGAGGCAGATCTATGGTCTAATTTGGTATCTTGTGTTCCTTTTCAGAAGACACATTAAAAACATACATGCGCGCACACCTCTGCCAGGACCAGACATGGCTCCTTGCCACGTGCACATCTGTAGGGTGGGGGAAAACAGATGTGCTTTCCCACCGAAGGGCCCTCTGGCAAGATTTCCGATCCCACTGCAGGGAGTGCTCATGAATAATGCAAGTGGGCGGAGCTGGGCTGGCTGTTCAGGTCTTTCCTGTGAAACTAGCATGCTGTTTGGGTTTTGCAAAGTCACGCTCTGCAGAAGGGTATATATAAAAGTAGGGGACGGCTACAATGCTTTTCAGGAACTGCATGTTGATTCAGGCTAGGTTTTCCAGATACTGTGACTGCATGTGTACTTCCTGATACAAACCAGAATGCCATTTCGTGTGTGTTTTCTCTCATAATTTCTGGCTCTCCTTAGATGATAAGCTTGCGTATTCCCTTCCATTTCCTCATGTAACGGAAAATCCCTTCATATCACCCGTCCCCCCCCCCCCAAAAAAAAAAAATATTTCTGCACATAGAAAGCGATAACTGCTCTAGCCTAACCTACTCCCTGGAATATTGCTACCAGTAAAAATTCTTAGAAGCTAGTTTAGCACATCTTAAGACTTAAGCTTGTGGATGTCAACAATTAAACCATTACAAAAAAAATTCACTTAAAAGGAAGTTGGATACAGTGCTTTCCAGATTCATCTTCGCATCTGTGAACAACGCAGGAAGACGTTTCACCGTTCTAGTCAAAACAGCATTCCATTTATCATCCTTAGCTACCTTTTTATCATGCAGCGTACAGTTTAGTTTACTCAGCTGTGCTTATTCTTTTAGTGTTTCTCCCACCGCTGCTCTTTGTGTGGAGTTAGGAGGTTTGTGTGACGTAGGAGGTTAAGAGCTCATGTATCTAATCTGGGTTTGATTCTCCGCCCTGCGCTTGAGTTGTGGAGGCTTATCTGGGGAATTCAGATTAGTCTGTACACTCCCACACACGCCAGCTGGGTGACCTTGGGGTAGTCACAGCTTCTCGGAGCTCTCTCAGCCCCACCTACCTCACAGGGTGTTTGTTGTGAGGGGGGAAGGGCAAGGAGATGGTCAGCCCCTTTGAGTCTCCTACAGGAGAGAAAGGGGGATATAAATCCAAACTCCTCCTCCTCCTCCTCCTCCTCCTCCTCTTCTTCTTCTAGCAAAGACTAATCTTACAGAGGTTATGACATTTGAAACAAACTCTTATGGATCTTCAGGAAGGAAGTTGACATAATTCAGCAAGAAACGTTTGGGGTAGAAAGATAACTCTTTACCTATTCCGTTACTGATAAGCCAGGGTGGTATAGTGGTCATAATGCCGGATGAGACCTGGGTTCAAACAGCCAATCTGCATAAAAGTCCCTGGGTGTCCCTTGAGCTAATCTGTGCCCTCTTGAGAGAATTGTGAGGACCATTTAGAGCTTATTGATTTAAAAAATTGATTTTTTTTTCAAAAAATATATTAAAAGTTGGATTAATTGGGAGAATATGTATGCCACCTTTCCAGTAATGGGTTTGAAGACACTCATAAGTTAAAAAAAATTGAAGTCCATAAATGAGGAGAGAGGAAGGAGTATATCTGGAGAACCGGGTTTTATTCCCCACTCTTCCACAGGAACAGTCAATTCTTACCTGATGAACTGGGTTTGTTTCCCCATTTCTCCTCACGAAGCCTGCTGGGCGACCTTGGGCTAGTCACAGTCTTCTTCAAATGTCTCTTGAAAGCCAAAAATACTAAGACTGCAGGATATAAATATCAGATTGGTTAAACTGAACATTCTTTTATGCAAATGTGTAGATATTAAAATGAAATGCACAGTAGGGAAGAGTATTCAATATTAGAGTGCCAGCGGGGTTTCATGGTTCAAGCAGGGTGTAACTCTGTACGGGATGGCACTGTGAATGTTTGATATATAGAAATTAATGATGATTAACTATCACAGCAAAGTGTACAGTGATAAGTTAAGAACATAAGAACATAAGAACAAGCCAGCTGGATCAGACCAGAGTCCATCTAGTCCAGCATTCTGCTACTCGCAGTGGCCCACCAGGTGCCTTTGGGAGCTCACATGCAGGAGGTGAAAGCAATGGCCTTCTGCGGCTGTTGCTCCTGAGCACCTGGTCTGCTAAGGCATTTGCAATCTCAGATCAAAGAGGATCAAGATTGGTAGCCATAAATCGACTTCTCCTCCATAAATCTGTCCAAGCCCCTTTTAAAGCTATCCGGGTTAGTGGCCATCACCACCTCCTGTGGCAGCATATTCCAAACACCAATCACACATTGCGTGAAGAAGTGTTTCCTTTTATTAGTCCTAATTCTTCCCCCCAGCATTTTCAATGAATGCCCCCTGATTCTAGTATTGTGAGAGAGAGAAATTTCTCTCTGTCAACATTTTCTACCCCATGCATAATTTTATAGACTTCAATCATATCCCCCCTCAGCTGTCTCCTCTCCAAACTAAAGAGTCCCAAACGCTGCAGCCTCTCCTCATAGGGAAGGCGCTCCAGTCCCTCAATCATCCTCGTTGCCCTCCTCTGCACTTTTTCTATCTCTTCAATATCCTTTTTGAGATGTGGCGACCAGAACTGAACACAGGACTCCCAAGTGCGGTCACACCACAGCTTTATATAAGGGCATGACAATCCTTGCAGTTTTATTCTCAATTCCTTTCCTAATTATCCCCAGTTCTCTCTGAGCCAGTGTGGTGTAGTGGTTAAGAGCAGCAAACTATAATCTGGAGAACTGGGTTTGTTTCCTCCAAATGAGTGGAGAACTCTAAGGTCATACAAGAAAGTTTCTGTAGCAGGGTGGGGATGCGAAACTGGCTATCCCGGATCCTAGTCTAGTCACTATGTTAAAACAGTTTGTTTATCTAGGAATAAACTCGGCCGTGACCATAATAATATAGAAGTGGTTCATTCCGCGGGAGGTGCTTCTCTCCTCCACATAAGATTGACTGTCTGTTTCCTGCCCAGGAGTTGCAGTTAGAACCCAAAATGGAGGACCAGGAAACGGCTGGGCCTGAATCACAGGAGAATTCGGTGGCCAGGGAACCGAGAGGATCTTCGTGTCGTCCAAATGCGGAGCTACGGGGAGGTGCTGGAAGAAGGTCACCCCTAGTCCGGATTTAAGCAGAGGCGGAAGCACCATTGCACAGGATAACCAGTTGCAAGATTTCCCTGAAGGCGCAGTGCAGCCCCTACATTCGGGATGGAGAGGAACCCGGCCCATTCCCCTCACTACTCTGGCCAGAGGGGAAGACATTAAAAGTATTTCCAGGCCCCGTTCAAAGAGATCAGCTGATGGCGGTCCGTGGCCCAGAGCTGGAATGCATAGGCGATGCACTGCCAGGCCCCTCCTGTAGCAAAGGGGACAGCGAGGTTCTCTGGCGGCAGGGAGCCGTCCGTGAAAGTGAAGGAGGGAGGATTCTGCAGGCGAGGACCCAGGCAGCTCAGAGTCTCCGACGGCATGGCGCTTCAGAGCTTTTCTGTTACGAAAGGAAGCCGAGGGGCCTCCGAGGGAGAGTTTGTAACAAGCTCTGGGAACTTTCACCACCAGTGGCTGAGGTCGAGACTATTACACCAGAGAGCAGATCCCTGGAGTTTTTTTGATTCCTGGAGCAGTTCCACAGCGAAGCCTGTGCCTGCCTCCGGAAATGCAGAGGCTGGGTCAGGGGCCATGGTCCCGAAGTCTCTTGCACCCAGACTGTTACCCTAGCAGAGAATTTCTTTGCAAGAATCTGAGGAACCCGGAACAAAGGGTAGAGATCCTGGGGAAATGGGGTGTAGAAGAAGATGGCGGAGGTGTTTGTTGTTTTTTAAAGTGCTAAAGATCCCTAAAATTTTAGAATAAAGTGAGAAAACTTGTTGTGAAAGCCCAATATTATCCTAAAACTCTAACTGGAGACTCAAGACAAATTACACAGCATGAAGTTAAAATTATCAAAGGGATGGGGCAAAATTATCCAGAATGATCAACAAAGGATTTGGGCTGCAGGAGATCTGAAACCAGGCAGCAAATGACACAAAAGGGGCGGGTGAACATCTGTAAAGGGATGGTGCCCTATTCAAGATCTCTGTAAAATTCCTTTGGGACTCTGCAGCATCCTAATTTTATTAAATTGGACTGATACTTCATATGATTATTATTGCATTCAAGTTTCCGACAGGAAATCAAGCTGGAGACAGTTTTAATGAACTGTTTATGGGTTGTATTCTAATTTCTAGATTGCCCTGTGGATGTTAAAATGTATGAAATATTTTGAAAGATCCCTGTAAATTGATTTTAAGCGTTAGATTTAGACAGAGTGAGGGGCCCATGGAAACTTTGCAGGGGGGTGAATCATATTCCCCACCTCCCTCCATTGCTCAAGCTTTCTGCAGAGGTTGTTCCTTTCCCCAAGACCATAGGGGTCCTCCAAACTTTTTTAAACAGGGGCCAGTGTCTTAACTGTCCCTCCAGACTGTTGGGAGGGCGGGACTAAAAACTATGAACAAAATTCCTATGCACAAAATGATTTGTCAAAATGTTTGATTTCACCTTTTCCAGCTGCTTTCTGTCATAGCAGTCTATTTTTTAGAATAACAGTGACCAAAGTGCATGTCAAGTACAAGTGGGCTCCAAAATATTGCTTAAGGGAGGCTGTGAGATACCTTTCCCTGTTAAAAAAAAAAGCCAGAACTTTCCCAATGGATCATTCCATCTAACCCAGGGATCAGGTATCTTCCTGGGTTCTGCTTCCTCCTAGTGCAGCCAGCGAGCAGAATTCACCAGCCCTGGCTGGGATGCCAATGAAAGTGAGAAGCGGAACAGAAAGCCTGAGAGCAACACATGGAGTGGCCGAGCCGAGGGAAGCGATGGAGACAGGAGTTGCCACATGCTAAAGGTTTCCAACTCTGGGTCAGGAAAATTCCACTGGAGATTTGGGGGGTGCCATCATGTAATTGGCAATCAACAGCCCGTTGGGGCCGGTTCCTCCCTCTCCCTCGAGCCCCCACTGCACATGAACGCAGAGCCATACAGCTGTCATGTGCCACTGGCCGGGCGGATAAGCTGCATGCCGCCTTCAGGAGGCTGGCATCATTTGGCCCCGGACGTGGACCCCAGGGACCCCCTGGAGTTAGGAACATAATCTAGAGATGGGTGGAAGAGCTCAGCTTCCAGAATTGCATCCAGTCAAGGCAACCTTTCCCCACAGTCTCTTGATCTCCCAGGTGGCTACTGGCATCCCCGGCCAAGTAGAGCCAGGGCCTGGAGCAGCTGCCAACATCCCCACCAGACTGGAGCAGGTGCCTCTGGGCTTACTTGGGGGGTCCAGAAGGCAGCACTACTTAATGGTAGGTGCACTCTCTGCACATTGACAGAGAGAATTATTTGTATTTTGTTTTAGAGCAGTGGTGGCGAACCTTTGGCAGCATCCAGATGTTAGTGGACTACAATTCCTACCAGCCCTACCAGCAAGCCCGAATTGGGCTGGGAGCTGATAGAGGAGTGAGCAGGGGCTGATAAGAATTGTAGTCCACTTAACATCTAAGGTGCCAAAGGTCTTCGACGCACTCCTGGGCTGCTTTCGAGATTCCCCTTTTTAACTTTGAAATTTTCTCCAGCCCTGAAGGGGTCACCCTGGAGTGCAGAAAAAAAAAAAGGAAACCTGTCAAGGGAAGTGTGCCTCTTTATCTACCTGCAGGATTCAAGTATTTGGCAGACTTTGGAGCGATACATGAAGAGATTTACATAGTGAAAGGCTCAGTTTGCTATTACAAAGCTACTAAAGCTACTAATACCCATTTAACTACTGGTGAAGATGTTTCATGGCGTTGGGAAACCATAGGGGTTTAAATCTGACCTAGGTACAGGAAGCAGTAAACTGACACAATGCGAGTTCCGTTACAGTGCTGACGTACAATGCTTTCCCTTTCTGTGTCTTATATAACTGCCTTGAGAGCTACTGGATTTACACAAGATCTTGCAAGCCAAGCAGAAACTACCAAGTGGGGATATAATAAGCAGCCTTAGCACCCTTGTCATTTTCTTTGTTTCCCACTTTTAAGAGAGCTTGTAGCACAAGTTGAAGGGGTACACTGGATCCAACTCAATGGTCACCTGTTTAAAATGTGTATTTATTAGATATTTTATGCTTGTTATGGGTATTTTTTGAGTTATTTTGTGTTATTGTGTATTATTATTAACTCAATAAAGGAAGCTACAGCCTCTCAGTTTGCAAGATCTGTGCAAATAGAGACACACACACAAAAGGGTATTTTATTGAATTGTTGTCATCTTCTAAAAGATTTGAGGGAATCTGTTTTTTGGAGGTTGGTTCTGAGAGTCAGGGGTCTGCAACTCTAGAGCTCTCCAGGATGTTCATGGACTACAAATCCCGGCATCAGCCCTGGCCAATTGGTGGGATTGGATGGGAATTACAGTCCATGAACATCTGGAGAGCCTTAGGATTGCAGACCCCTGTTAACTTAATTTTGTTCCCCTGTTTTACATCAGCATGTTGGGAGACAGAATGCCAGGACACTACTAGATTTTACTACTGTGATGCCAGAACATCGAAGAAAAAAACAAGATAAAGTCATGAAACTGAGCATATAATGGGATCTATGTGGGGCAGGAACCACTCCAAGATGGAGAGTGTTACCTTGAATCTGCTTTCATGCAGAGGAAGAGCCTCTTGATCCCAATCCAACAGGGCTCTTGCTGTGTCCAACTTTCCATCCACAGGATATCACAAGTTTGGCCTACCTCAGTGCAATGGGAGAAACTGCTGTTTGGGTCAGGGGACAGGCCTTTGCCCCTGGATAAGATGGTTACTGGACTTGTTGGCAATTAATCCCTCCCTGGATTTAATGAGAATTGTGTAATGAACAATCTGCCTTTCTACATGGGTTCAGGGAGGCTTGGAGAAAGCATTTAGTTCCCAAGTCCAGATCCTTCCTCACCAGACACATCCTGAAAAGTTCACAGCTGCCGTTGGATGAAAAACAGGAGGCTGACTGGGAAGCAACTTTGTCTGGTAAGCATTTTCCCCAGAGGTCTCTGGGCTGGTTTCATTGAAGGTTCTGGTTCTAGCCTGGTCTTTCCATATAGCTGAATGAGGTGGCTGTCCAGTGCTGTCCATTCGCCTTTCACTCTTTCTTTAGTTCTTTCATTGTTCTTTTCTTGCTCAAATCATTCATAAAAGGTAAAGTTTCCCCTTCAGTTGCGTCCGACCCTGGGGTATCACTGTGAGCAGTGATTTTATATACCAAGCCTCTTTGTGGGGTAGTTTGCCATTGCTTTCCCCAGCTATTCTTTACCCCCTAGCTATGAGCTAGATCAGGGGTAGGGAACCTGCGGCTCTCCAGATGTTCAGGAACTACAATTCCCATCAGCCTCTATCAGCATGGCCAATTGGCCATGCTGGTAGAGAACTGATAAATTATAATTCCTGAACATGCTGGTAGAAGCTTCGATAGGAATGAATCTGGAAAACCTTATTCTGAAATAGATACTCAATCAGCGACCAAGAAATGGATGGATGGCTGAGTTGACCATGAGCCAGCTGCCAGGATATCTGACCCGCAGCGGGATCGAACTCCTGACCGTGTGAGTGGCAGTGCAAGCACTTAACCACTACGCCACGCATCTCCTCAAATCATTCATAAACCCCTTTGATAAATCACGAAACTAGACCTGGGAGAGCCATGCCTGTTTCGACAAAGCCTGGGCCCTTTTTTCCAGATACGCTGAAACCAGCTGAGTTCTCAATGATTTTATTGAAAATAAAATTTTATTGAAAATAAAAACAAAACAATAAAACATTCAATACAGATATTTCTCAGCTGAATATCACGGTTCCTGCAGGCTTGCTTCAGCCCCCTGAGCTCAGAGATGCACACATGAGCTCAGCCTGGATTTGAATCTCCCAAGTCTTTGTTCCTTACTTCCCAGGAAAACCACGTTCCTGCCATGAGGCAATCTAGCCTTTGGTGTATAGGGCTTCCTTTTGGTTACAGTCTTTTGGCTTCTCCATCCCGGAGATCAAAGCCCTTGTCAGGCTAGTGTGATTTTTCCTGATACAGTAAGAAGAATAAGAAGAGCTGGATTTATATTCCCCCTTTCTCTCCTATAGGAGACTCAAAGGGGCTTACAAACTCCTTTCCCTTCCCCCCTCACAACAAACACCCTGTGATGTAGGTGGGGCTGAGAGAGCTCAGAAGAACTGTGATTAGCCCAAGGACACCCAGCTGGCATGTGTGGAGTGCACAGGCTAATCTGAATTCCCCAGATAAGCCTCCACAGTTCAAGCAGTAGAGCGGAGAATCAAACCCGGTTCCTCCAGATTAGAGTACACCTGCTCTTAACCACTACGCCACTGCAGTTACAGAATAACTTCATAACAGCTAGGTGTTGTTACCACTTTTGATTTGGGGGAAAGTGTATGTTTAGACCTGCTGTCAGTATCAGTTATTCCTTTGCATGGTTTTATTGTCTTATTTTTCTTGGTTCCATAAGCCTGGTGCCCTGTGGTGGAACAAGCGTTTTCTAAAACAAATACTTAAAAAATAATAAGCGTTTTCTGGTTTTGTTCTCTGCAGGCAATGAGCAAACACCAGATGATGATGAAGAAGCTTCAGAGGGGGACCGACCTGAGCAAGTGGTTATTGGGGGAAGCTTGCTGGAAAGACCCAAAGGGAAAGGTTTCCAGGGTCTTGCGATAGAAGAGAGAGTTGGAAGTCATCAGGGATCAGAAAATCCTTCGGAAAACTCTCCTGGAAAGGCACCAAAACTTTGTGAGGAACCTGATAGGGGCTTACCAGAGAGCACTTTTCAGGAGGGAATCCGCAAGCACGCTGACACAGGGGAAAACCCCTGTCAGCGTTTTGTGAGTGATAAACCCCACAAATGCTCCTTTTGTGAAGCGAGTTTCTATGAGAGAACGCACTTGGTCATTCACGAGCGAATCCACACTGGAGAGAAACCGTACAAATGTTCTGTGTGCGAGACATGGTTTTCTCACCCCTCGGAGCTGCTGAGGCATGAAGAGACCCACATGCCCGAAAAGCCCCACAAATGCGGCGTCTGTGGAAAAAGCTTCAACCAGAAGGCCTCTCTGATCACCCACGAGCGAACCCACACAGGGGAGAAACCATACGAATGCTCCGAGTGTGGGAAGAGCTTCAGCACAAGCTCCCAGCTCATAACGCATAAGCGAGTCCACACGGGTGAGAAGCCATACAGTTGCTCCTACTGTGGCAAAAACTTCAACCAGAAAGCATCCCTAATCACCCACAAAAGAACCCACACAGGGGAGAAGCCGTACGAATGTACACTGTGTGGGAAAAGTTTCAGTGCTTGCTCCCAGATCATAAACCCCATCCAGGGGTCCGCACAGGGAAGCCGTAGCGTAGTGCTTAGAGTGTGGGAAGCGTTTTGGGAGCAGCTCCCATCTGACTGATCACAAAAGAACACACACAGGGGAAAAGCCGTATAAATGTTCCGACTGTGGGAAAAACTTCAGCCGAAGTTCCAACCTGACGGCACATAGCAGGATCCACACAGGAGAAAAGCCATATATTTGCTCAGGTTGTGGCAAAAGCTTCAGGCAGAAGGCGTCCCTCATTACTCACAAGAGAACCCACACAGGAGAGAAACCCTTTGAGTGCTCTGAGTGTGGGAAAAGCTTCATTTCGAGCTCTCGCCTCGTAAGCCATAAAAGGGTGCACACCGGAGAGAAACCGTATGAGTGCTTAGAGTGTGGGAAATGCTTCATTTCTAGCTCCCACCTTCTAAGCCATAAGAGAGTGCACACAGGAGAGGAGCCGTATAAATGCTCATAAATGCGGGATACCCTTCCATTAATGTGCTGCCCTTCAGATAACGGGCCGGTTCACACATATCCCGGCCAGGAATCCTGCATACCAGGAATGACTAACTTCTAGAATCTTGAGGACTGCTTATTTCTCCGGACAGTAACCTGGGGAGGACAAGAATAGTCAGCTCCACGATGAAGTTGGCACCTTTTAGCAGTAAGGGCTTCTCCATAAAGGCACATGGACATAGTCTAACCTATAGATACATATTTGCCAGACCCCAAAGAGAGATGTAACATTAAAAGTGTGGTTTCTCTCTGTCTTACAATTTAAAAACAGCTTTGATAGGCCAGGTAGATTTCTTCTAGGTGACAGCCCCATCCTCCTGGCTAGGCAGTTGCCCACATATCCCTCTGTATGCCAGGAGGCGCAAGCCGTGTAATGTGATCTAAGGCTCTCCAAGGTCAGCCCTGGGTTGAGGTGTAATGCTTAAGACCTTTAGTAATTCTTTTTTCCTCCCCAGAAAAGGTGACAAAGTAAGGTGCTCACAGCACACCAGCCTCCCACCCTGTCACGTAGAAATGCACATAGGCTAAGATTACCTGAGAACTGGGCTAAGATGGACCAATGGTGTGACTCTGCAGAAGGCAGCTTCATATGCTCATAATGTGCTCACCATGTGTAATGCGGTGATTCCCACTAGTTGGCAAATGTTTGAACCAGCCCTGAACACCAGAATCCCTGTATGTAGTACCCAAAGGGCATGGAGGTGCGTAGGCAGTTAGAGGGCAGGGCTGTCCATAGTGTATGTGTTCAGGGACATTTTGCCACATTCGAGGATTTGTCTAACTGAAGAATCCTAATTAGAACTGCCTCAAAATGCATGCTGCGGGCAAGGAATTCCTGGAATATTTTTCTAGGAGCACTCCAAATAGTGTGCTGGATAACATCAGCTGGTAAGGCATTTCAGCCTTCCTGTAGCCCTATGTATTATTACCACCTCTAGCTCTGGGTCACAATGTGACAGGCAGTAGAATTAATACTCGAGGGAGAGTAGGAATTGGGGTTACCAACCAGCTTGGAAAAAAATGTCCTGTTGTGTTGACAATTTTGTTGTGCCAAATAGATAAGCTAAAGAATCCCTCCTTGGGGCATAAAAGGTAAATAACATCACTTGTTAAACAACACCCCACACAGCCCAATCAAAAGGGACATTTTCCTCCAGGCCTGTTGGAAACCCCAGTAGTTGACTCTACTTTGAACAGTTTGAAATACTCTTTTTTGTTGTTGTTTAGTTTTGTTATTTAAACTTCCTGCAAATAGAAAACAGCATGGCAAGCAAAGAGTACAGGAGTAGAAACTTTTCCCCTGCTCTGCTAGTGTTCGGAGAGGCATTGTTTTGTTTTGTTTTTCACACAGAGGGGGTGTTTCACACAGAGCTAGAATTCAAATATAAACCCCATAGTCTGAACTGGGGCAGTTTCCCAGCATTTTACCACCCATCACCCCCCTGCCTTTGTCGATCAGGTCTTTGTGTACTTCTGACATTCTTCCCCTTGGCTGCACACTTCAAGAGCTGTGGAAGATTAGTTAGCCGCTGACTATCTGTTTTTTTTTTTTTTTTTCAAGGAGTAGCCTCTCTGGCCTGTAATGCCGAGCCCTTAGGGGATAGGGCGTGATTATATAAATCTTGAATAATAATTAATAATAGAACATTTCTCTGGGCAAGGGACTGATGGGGCTGACCTTATACCCCTTTGGCACACCATGAGGCAGATTTTCCCATCAAAAGGGGACCCACTAATCAATTCGAGCAGATCTTCGTAAGTAGCCTTAGGCTAATGTTATAATATTGTCCTACCCTTGGAGGCAGATAGTTCTTAATGGCTGTACAATAGCTCCAACCTTAGGAACTAAGCAAAAAGAAATATGTAGCGATGTCTCCTCAAAATCCTACTGGAGTCCCCTTTAGAGACTAGTAACTCTTATTTGAGTTACCTGTACCCAGTCTCTCCATTGTAACCATCTCACTTTTAGAGGTTACCTTTGCGGAGGTCCTCAAAGGGCAGCAGGCCCAGGGATTCTCCTCGGGAACACAATACCCTCAATGCTGCTTTAGAATTATTCTTCTCTGTCATTTGTTTTAGTATGAGAGTTAATCTACACTTCAGCTCTTTCCCAAAAAGTCTCCCAGTTCAAGTCTGTGTGCCCTGCTATCAGCATACGTGGACACTCCAAAGACTTTAGTCAAGAGTCTGTTGTAGATTTAACTGTCAGTTAAGAGTTCTCATATTCACTGGCAGGATGCCAAATCTGTCTCCCTCACAGAGAATAGCCTTTTGTGACTTTTTTGGTCAGCTGTTCACTCAACCAGTCAGCATAGAGCAGATTACCACTCAGAGCAGATTACTGTCTGTCTGGCTTGTTCCTGGCTGCACCCTGTGATTTACTTGTACAGTCCGTCACTGAACCATATAAAACAGTGATGGTGAGACCTACAGCACGGGTGCCAGAGGTGGCACTCAGGAAAACCCTCTCTGTGGGCCGCGCTAAACAAGAGTTCATTGGAGTAGCAGTGAAGTGGGAGGGTTAAGAGCTCAAATTAGTATCTAATCTCCTGGAGGAACCGGGTTTTACGATTCCCAGCTCTTTGCCGCCCTGGGCACCATGGTGGAGAGGCTTATCCTGGGAATTCACATTAGCCTGTACCTCCACACATACCAGCTGGGTGACCTTAGGGCTGAAGATCACAGCTTCCTCAGACTCTCTCAGCCCCATCTACCTCACAGGGTTTGTAAACCCCTTTGAGTCTCCTGCAGGAGAGAAAGGGGGGATATAAATCCAAACTCCTTCTTCTCTTCTGTAACTTCATTGTGGCCAGAAGTGAGGGGATCGGCTCCCTGCCGCACTACACACACACATCTAGGCTGGCCTGGGCCACTGTGCTAGATTATTAGCATTAAACCTAGTTTTGGGGAAGCAGTGTAGGTAACCCTGTTAAACGCTGTTAAACCCCACTGATTTTCATGGGAAGAACGAAAGCGTGATCCTTTACCTGCACAGTAATGCTTCGGCTGCTGGCAATGGGAGGCTTTGCTTCTGAGTAAAACCCTCCCTGGGTTACATTGATTCACCAGTTGGAAGAGGTTGCATGGTTGCTTCAAAAGCGAAAACCCCAAACAGCTACCACCAAGCTTACTCCACGTAAATTACTTGGCAGCGTCTGGAGACCGAACCAACCCGTTTTTTTTTCTAAACTAAAACCTCAGTATTTGGGTTAAATTGCCATGCTGGCACTTTGCGATAAATGAGTGGGTTTTGGGTTGCAGTTTGGGCACTCAGTCTCGAAAAGGTTCGCCATCACTGCCATAAAACCTTCTGAGGGAACTTTGAATTCCTAGGAAATCAGTTCAAAAAATGTAGTTATGCGGAAGTGAATTGGAAGCATCTTTGGAAAACCTGGCATGCTATATGTTTATAGGCTTAAACAATGTTATTCAGTGTATTGTCGAAAGCTTTCATGGCCAGAATCACTGTGGTGTGTGGTTTCCGGGCTGTATGGCCGTGTTCTAGCAGCATTTTCTCCTGACATTTCGCCTGCCTCTGTGGCTGGCATCTTCAGAGGATCCTCAGCCCAGAAACCACACAATACCCCAATGTTATTCAGAATAGTGGCAGATCCTGTGTGCTTAAATTCTCCTCTGGCTGCATCAGCACAGACTCTTACTACAGACAGGTGATCCTAAACCTGGCACGGATAACCCCTTCACCAACTCCAGGGAGGCTGACCTTATTCCTGTTCATGCACCCAGCCTCAGCTTTCTTCTCCTTTTCTGCTCAGATTGCCTGTGTATATTTGCAGGCTTCCTGTGAGGTCAGGATTTACCTCTTCCAGGTAACAGTGAAAGTCATACATTGAAGGCAGGAAGGAAGAAGTTCTGTTCCCTAGAACTTGCCTAGACCAGGCCCAGACTGTTTCTTGTTGTTGTCCACAGCTGTGGCACTTTCTCCTTGCTGAGCTAGTTTTCTAGCTATTCAAAACTAGAATTCTGCCAGATTTCTAATTGGAGGATTCTGCTCCTCTGGGGCTCTGCCTCCCTCTTTCTCTTGCTTGTGTGATCCAGCCCTACTTTCCTCATTCAGTTCTTCGCAGACTGAACCTTGGAATTGTAATTACCACAGTTTTTCAAAAAATCTCTTCCTTCAGGGTAATATACTTTAGTTTTTCTCACTCTCTTCCCCCCCCCCCCACAACAACCCCCTGAAATAGGTTATGGCAGTGGTTCTCTCCAACCCAACTCTAATCGCATGACCCTTTAATTCCAGTTCCTCGATGTTGTGGTGACCCCCAACCCTAACATTTATCCATTTTACAGATGGAGAACACTGATGCAGAGAGTCTTAGGCGACCCCTGTGAAAGGGTCGTTCGACCCCCAAAGAGGTCCCGACCCCCAGGCTGAGAACCACTGGGTTATGGTAAAAGAGCAAGTGACTATCCCAAAAAAACCCGGGGAGCTTTGTGGTTCAGGGGGAATTTGGACTAGGGTTGCCAGTGTTTTAGACAGCTGCACCAAATATTTTATTAGCCCCACATGTACTGTTTTGCATCCTTAATGTGGCACAGTTAACTGCATTGGAGTAAGGGTGGAGAAAGGTGCTGTGTCCGTTGAACTGATTTCAAGCAAGATTAAATTCATAATAAAGACAGACCTAGAGGTATGTGGCTACAAAATGTGGAGGCTTCCTCGCAAGTAGAAAAGCAGTACAGCAGCAAATAGATGTGCTGCCTGCTGGGAGAGCTGTCTTGCTTCTCTTGGAAAAAGGGAAAAAAACCCCACAGGGTGGTGTTCAGCAGTGGCAAGTTGGAAATGGGAGTGAAGTAAGAAAAATAAACATCTTCACGCACATCTAATCTATGCATACTTGCGCACTTGCCTGTCACTACCAGGTGTAATGTGTGTTAATAACGAGTTTTTATCCATCAAATTACAGCAGCTAATACCCTGTTTCCCCACAAATAAGACCATCCCTAGCAAGAATATGGAGATGTAGTAGAGGTTTTGCTGAAGTGCTAAATATAAAGCATCCCCCGAAAATAAGACGTAGCAAAGTTTTTGTTTGGAAGCATGACTGTAGAACAGAACACCAGAGCATGCAGCTGTGGAGCGGAAAAATAAGACATCCCCTGAAAATAAGACATGGCGCATCTTTGGGAGCAAAAATTAATATAAGACACTCTTATTTTTGGGGAAACACGGTAGTAACCCAGTAGAGTTTTAAGGCAACTTCCACAGTATTCCATAGTCATGTTATGAGAAGGCAGATCTCCCTTTCAACATTCCTCTGCCCTTCTCAATCCCACTGACAGATTAACCCGTTTATGTGGAGCGCTTGTGATACAAATTGGATATATAAAAGTAAGGGGTGTGAAAGGTTAGGGGTAGCGTTGTCAACAGGCCTAGAGAAAAATTGATTGTCCCCTTAATAGAGGCGTAACGTGTGGTATTGCAGGAGAGTGTTACGGGCACTGTGGACCGCCAAAAAGACAAATAAGTAGGTTCTAGATCAGGGGTAGGGAACCTGCGGCTCTCCAGATGTTCAGGAACTACAATTCCCATCAGCCTCTGTCAGCATGGCCAATTGGCCATGCAAATCAAGGCTCTCGGCGAAAGGACCATTTTGGAGGTCATTAATCCATAGGGTCACCATAGCTTGGAAGCAACTTTACGGCACTTAACAAACACACCGTATGTGGAAATGGACTGCAGAAGCCTTTCATGGCTTGGGGGTTAAATAATAGTCACCCGATAAACAGAATCCCGTGGAGAGTCTATTAGAGAAAAAGTTCGTTTGCATTTTTGAAGGCGCTCACTACTGGAATCGACAGGCTGTTGTGGGTATCCCGGGCTGCGTGGCTGTCTTCTGGTGATTTTAGCTCCTAGCGTTTCGTCCGCATCTGTGGCTGGCATCTTCAGAGGCATGCTGCAGTGAGATGGGTTTCTCTCCGTGGCAAAACGTGAGGAGCTAAAACCACCAGACCACAGCCACACCGTCTGGAAAACTCTCAACAGCTGGACAGTAGGTTTTTTGCAACCCTAATTAGGGATAATGAGACACACTCACTCAGCAAAATAAACATTTGGAGCATCTGTTGCCTCTGCCTTTTCCCTTCAGGACAACGTATAGAATTGAGAGGATGAATGTCATTTTGTTCCTCTCAAAAACCCGATCAGACTGAACAGGCTGTGAGCAATTCAATAAGTCCCACAAGTGAGGGGCAATTTCAGCCCAAGTCTTCCCAGTCCATAAAACTGGTTTTGCAGTACTGTGGCAATTTTTTTAAAGGCTCTGTGTTTGTGTGTGCGTTTCTCTGTCCCCCCTCCCTTATATGTTCTGTGATATCACAGCAGCTCAGCCAATAACTAGGAAGGATTATTAGGTAAGTAGATTTCTAACTGCTTTGGGACAGTCTTTAAAGGGAAGAAGATGGTTTAAAAAGAACACGGCAGTATAGCTGGCTTTGCCCCCCCCCCCCCCGCTCTGCAGAAAGATAAGGCTGGTAGTCTTGTTTTCTACAGCAATGCTTAGCCCAATGATGTGTCTGGATCTTTCTGAGCATGTGTGGAGTGCATCACCATTCACTAGCCACATCCTATTTGTATGCATCTGGGGTCAGGGTGCAGAGCTTCCATGCAGAGTCGAGCCCTCGTTTCGATCGTATTCAGCTGCCTTCTTATGGCCTCCTCACATATAAATTCCTCCACTTTCCAAGTCTGTTTCTATCCCTCAAATGTTTATGCATGTCTGCTGTTCACACGAAGAGAGACAAACGCCACTTCTTCCCCATGACTGTTTGTGAATCTGTAGTTGTAAATGCATTAAAAGAAATTTAAATTTACTTTATGCCTACATATTTCTTGTCGATTTTTTCATTAAACAAACATCTTTCTTTGGCATTTGATTTCTTGAGTTTCAGGATGCTGTATTCCATATATGTGTGGAGGTTTTTTTTTGAGGGGGGATTGGTGTCCCAGGTAAACTGTAAGGTGTGTGTTTTTTTGGCAGTGTAAATCTCTTTCTGTGGCTCTCTGGAATAATCTTTTCCTCGCGTATGAAACACAGCCGTCAAACTAACAAGCTGGTGAAAAGAGGTTGCAAAAGAGGTCTGAATCTAGTGCCAATCAGTTTAATCAGGTGACTCTGAATTCTAGAAAGGGGGAGGGAAATCTTTCAATACATCCTCACATAGTTCAATGAATGTTAAGGTAACTCAAAGAAACAGAGGAATGGCCCATGGAGTATTAAGTAGCTTTTTTTGTGTGTAAAAGTTTCCGGGTAATCTTGTGCATCAGGAAATGTGTGGGAAAAGAGATCAGCGCTTTCTCTGCTTGGAGGCCCAGAGAAAAGACCATTCTGAAGCAACGAATGGACCAGTGTTCCTCAATCTACGCATAAGGCATCTTTGGCTGTGCAACATTCATGAGTGTTACCTTTGTATTATTGTGTGTGGGGGGATTGCTCTATTAGCTGGAAACAATATTTACATTCAACTTCCAAGCAATCCATTTCCAAAAAAAAAAAAACACAAAAGCTTTTCACTTTTTTTGATCTCGAGGAACCAGGGGGCATCCATTTATGAAAATGCTGGGGAAGAATTAGGACTAATAAAAGGACACACTTCTTCACGCACTAGCGCGTGTGATTGGTGTTTTGGAATATGCTGCCACAGGGAGGTGAGTGAGTGGCCCACTAACCTCGGATAGCAAGCTTTAAAAAGGGGCTTGGACAGATTTATGGAGGAGAAGTCGATTTTATGGCTGCTGCAATCTTGATCCTCTTAGATCTGAGATTGCAAATGCCTTAACAGACCAGGTGGCTTTCCAAAGGAGCAACAGCCGCATGAAGGCCATTGCTTTCACATCCTACATGTCAGCTCCCAAAGGCACCTGGTGGGCCACTTTCTTGCGAGTGGCAAGGGAAGGCTGGACTAGATGGACTCTAGTCTGATCCAACAGAGCTAGTTCTTATATCAATTTCTTATGAGAAGTGACAGTTGAAGACAGGGGACATTTGTTTTGTTTTATTAATACTATAAGCAATTCCTGACGGTATGCTTTTAAATCTGAATTTTGAAAAAAATGTATTCTGTTTTATGTAGTAGCTTTATGTAAGTAAACTGCCTTGGGCTCCATCAGGAAAAAAAGGCGGCTAAATAAATGTTTTAAATAACTATATTAAATCTTTCCTGCTGCCCAGGCCTGACGCAGAAGATGGATCCCAAAACTCTTTGAGAGGCATCCGCTGAAGTCACATTCGTGTTACAGCCAACCAGATGCACTGCGTGTATATGTGTACATCTGTTCATAAGAACAATGCAGATCACTTTACAATAAAGGCGAGATCACGTACCTTGATAAATGTGGGTTTTCAATCACATGTTCCGCTCATGTTGAATGAAACATCAAATTGCTTGAATTGCACATATAAAGGGAGAAAACGAAGTGTGCACTGCGCACATAGATCAGGCATGCATTTGCTATATAACTGGTGAACAGGGCTTGGAGTGAAGGGAAGTTTGCAGAGTTCTTTGTTACTTTCCTGATTTCTACAAATGTATTGCTTATTATCTCTTCTTGTCATGTGTACATAAGAACATAAGAACCTAGCCTGCTGGATCAGACCAGAGTCCACCTAGTCCAGCCACCTGCTGCTACTAGCAGTGGCCCGCCAGCTGCCTCTGGGAGCTCACGTGCAGGAGGTGACAGCACCGGCCTTCTGCTGCCGCTGCTCCTGAGCACCCTGGTCTGCTAAGGCATTTACCAATCTCAGATCGGGGAGGATCAAGATTGGTAGCCATAGGTCGACTTCTCCTCCATAAATCTGTCCAAGCCCTTTTTAAAGCTATCCAGGTTAGTGGCCATCCACCACCTCCTGTGGCGGTACATTCTCTTTTGAATGATATTAGCTTTATTTACGTTTTTAAGAAGAGACTGGTGATGTTATTACCATTAACAAGTAGGGGCTTGTTCCTTTATTGTTGCTTGTGAGCATACCTATCCCACCCCTTTATGATGAGTGGGTGTCCAGGAGTTCTCCCAGCATTACAACATATCTCCAGACAATAGAAATCAGTTCCTCTGGAGAGAACGCCTGGTTCAGAGCATGGACCTTATGGTATTTTGCCCCTCTTGGGTCCCTCCCTCCCCAAACCACATTTTCCCTTGCTTTGCACCCAAAATTTCCTGGAATTTCCCAAGCCAGAGTTGGCAGCTGCAGTAATGAAGCTCAGTATCTCTTGGCCTAACTTCCCTTGCAGGGTCATGCTAATGACAAAATGTGAGCCTCCAGTTTGTTGGAGAAACAAAGGGAGAGTGAGACTGTGATATGGATGAAAGGGTGTAGAATGACCTGAAGAGGGAGACAACAAACAGGAACAGAAAATTTTAATGCAAGCATAACCCGTTTTTACCCAAACGATGCAAATTCCCCTCCTGAATTTTTTGTCCGTCAATAAACCGTCCTTTTGGTTGTCCGGCAGTTACAATATGCCTTCCCCATCACGCACACAAAAAGTCAAGGCCGCACAGTTTTCAAGATGACATCACTTTATCATAAGTGTAACAGCTTTTCAACCACTGGTATCTGAAACACAAGTGCAATGAACGTAACAACCTGGATGGGGAGAAGACCTCCAGTGCCCTTCAGAAAGTGTGGGGTCCCATAAAGGCAGAGTCAAGAATATTAACCCTAAAATTATTATGCCCAGTGGTGGGATCCAAAAACTTTAACAACAGGAGGTTCCCATGGTGGTGGGATTCAAACAGTGGCGTAGCGCCAATGCTGGGGCTGGAGCTGGGCACAACAGGGGTGTGGCCGGGCATTCCAGTGAGGGCATTTCTGAAGTGAGGGCTGTGGCAAGGCCATGGCCGCTTTCGTCCAGTCCTTGGGCGGGGAAAGCGAATGCCGCGCCAGGTGCAGGCTGCCACGCACGCCGGTGCACCCTCCTGCTGAACTGCTTCAAGTTCTGCACTTTACTGCTGAGGAGTGGAGGGAGGGTGTAACTAAGGCCAAAATCCGCGTGGCAAAATCGCAATTAAGTAACCCCCTCACCGGCACACACAAATAAGTGGTAACCTACTCACCAGGAAACCTATGAGAACCTGCTGGATCCCACCTCTAGATATGCCTTAACTAGAAGGAAAGTAGACTGAATATTGAAGGGAGAGTTAGGGGAGTTTGGGGGGGGGGGGCAGTGGGGAGGAACAGCAACCCAGGCCCTCGTGACCCCTCCCTCACTGTGTCCCTGGCCATAAAACCTCTGAACCTGTGCACTAGCTTTTCAGGCCAGCCTGAACAGGATCCTTGGATAGGGGGCGCCATTTCAGTGCTTGCTTTGGGTGCCATTTTCTGTAGATATACTCCTGATGATGTGAAGATGTCCAGTTCCTGGGCCCTAAGGACTCTGATGCAGAGCCTAAAAACATGAAGGAACCACAGCTGGCACCTCATGAGGAGGTGCAGGCAGCAGTGCCAGCTCCAAGCCCTTCCCTGAAAGCCAAGGCAGAGTCTGATACTGTGTAGCTGGGAGAGCCATCAGGAATCTCAGAAGTGCCCAGTAATGAGCCAGCTGCGCAAAGGAGACAGAGGCAGAGGCTACATCTGCAGACTCAAAGGAAAAATGCCTGCATTGCTGCTAGGTATGGCAGAAGGCTCTGTGAAGTGGAGGCATCTGCCTCTGAGAAGGACTAAGTCCTTGCAGGATCCCAGCCTCAGTAACCAGAACTCACTATATAAACCCTACTTTGGACTTTGTTCAGCCTGTGGGCAATGAGTATACTGCCTAGTAAAGCCCCCATGCCTGCTCTGCCTCTTTCCTCCAACTCTCAGCCTACCTGTCTGCCTAATCGCCTGCCTGTGCAATGACTACCTTGACTATACCTGTGCTTGCTGCCTGCCCTAACTCTGGACTGGTTGACCATGCCTCATATTCTGCCTGCCTGGACTCTGGTTTGCCCAGCTGCACTCTAGCTCCTGCCTGCCTGCCTGCGGCAAGAAGAGATGGTCGCGAGAGAGTTCGAGGTGACCTTTTTTATACACTGAAAATATAGGCAGGAGGGTCTCTCCAGAGAAGGAGGCTCCAGAGAACTCGTATATCAGAGCTGCTCGGTCAACGTCGAAAAAGGCCACTCGGCCACCTGCATAGTTCAGGCAGACTCGGATCCTCTTGGGCTCCCCACTCAGGGACAGAGGACGGTTGTGGTCTTTAATAGCAGCCCTGTAGTGGCCTCCCCATTTCCCCACAGCCCAGATCCCTTCCTCAGGACTGAAGATAACCAATCCCTTCCTCCTCACGGACTTTCTGGCCACCCCAAGAGCCCATTTTTTCCCACAAGGGCATCCCAGAAGTGGCAGCCTGCTGTGAATCCCTCGTGGCCGAGCACAGCACCGTGCCTGTCAAATCTCTCCAAATGGTCAGGCACATCTTGATCTTTTTCTCCTCCTGTCATGCTTTTCCGGTCCTCGGAAAGGATAAGTTTGGGATGGGCCGTGTCTGGATCCAGAGTCACATTTGCTGTTGGGGGGAAATGAGGAGACAATAAGAGAAACATTTTTCAGCTAGGAGAAATTTCCCTCAGGCTTGATCAGTCTCCTTCTTCTGCTAATAATGGCCTACTCCCACTCCTTTAACCCTCAGCAGTGGCATAGGAGGTTAAGAGCTCGTGTATCTAATCTGGAGGAACCGGGTTTGATTCCCAGCTCTGCCGCCTGAGCTGTGGAGGCTTATCTGGGGAATTCAGATTAGCCTGTGCACTCCCACACACGCCAGCTGGGTGACCTTGGGCTAGTCACAGTTCTTCGGAGCTCTCTCAGCCCCACCTACCTCACTGGGTGTTTGTTGTGAGGGGGGAAGGGCAAGGAGATTGTTAGCCCCTTTGAGTCTCCTGCAGGAGAGAAAGGGGGGATATAAATCCAAACTCTTCTTCTTCTTCTTCTTCTTCTTTAACCCACCCCGCCCCCCCAGCCAGGCCCCAAGACCTGGAGCAGCCTGCAAAGAGACTGCTTTTTCAGCTCTTTGCAACTGACTGAATTAAGGTAAATGGGGTGGGGGGGGCACGGGGGAGGGGTGCCGCAGGAAGGGAAGGGCCCGAGCACCATTTTGCCCCGGGCGCCAGTCCCCACCTCCACACCACTGGAAGCAGATGCCATTGCCTGAAAGGACAGAAATCCATAGCTCAGCCCACACCTCACACTCAAAGAACCACGTTTCCCAGCCAAATTTGATATGCAGTAATACCCAATCATTACTGCAGCAGTCCCTAGTCAATTTCCTCCTGCAAAAAGCAGCTTCTGTTGTTAATTTCACTCACTCCTACCCTGTTTCCCCGAATATAAGACATCCCCTAAAAATAAGACGTAGTAGAGGTTTTGCTGAAGTGCGAAATATAAGGCATCCCCCGAAAGTAAGACGTAGCAAAGTTTTTGTTTGGAAGCATGCCCGACGAACAGAACACAGAAAAATAAGACATCCCCTGAAAATAAGACATAGCGCATCTTTGGGAGCAAAAATTAATATAGCACACTGTCTTATTTTCGGGGAAACACGGTAACTGCAGACACACAGTACATCTTTGCCTTAGTGTTACATTGCTAATTCAATATAAAATTGATTACGCTGATACAATTGACCTACCCTGTCTCTCTTAGCCGCTACATTGCTAATACGATCTAACAAACATTTTTTAAAATTCCTTTTGATAAAGGAGTATGATGGGGTGGAAAAAATGGCTGAAGGGGAAGTTAGGTGACTACATGGGGGACTTGATATTTGGTGAGGCAGAGAAATAAAGATCATTTCAACATGATTACCCCCCACCCACAATATGTACTGGCAAATGCCAGCAACTATACGTGGGTAGCAGAATGTCCTGAAACCAAAGACAGGCCAAGTGCAAAGTGTCTACAAGCGAAACTAAATCATTGAGAGATATTCCAAACTGGAAACCATTTAGGACATGTTTCTTGATTACTGTAAGGATCCTGGTGTTGTTGATGCTCTTTCCAGTTGCTCGGCCTTGACTGCATTCCAGGCGACGGGCGACGGGCCAGGTTTCCCGCCAGCCACACCAACCAGGAGCTTATCGGCTGGGTCAAGATGAGTCTTTCGTTCCCAAGAGAATGGGACGGGAGTCAACAGGGGGGGGTTGGGACTGGAACTGTTATAATCTGTAGCTTTGGCGGGGAACTCTCATTCCTGCCATGGCGTGTGTATGAGCTTTCTAAGATTCTGAATAAAATGGACTTTTCAACCATAAGCCTTTTTATTGCTGCTCTTTAGAATTCCTTACATTATGGCAGGAATCCATGTTCATTATTCGTCCTGAAAGTAGGGGTGTTTGATCATGCAGAGTCGAAGCACCTTGGAAGAGGTGGAAGGCACGGTAGCCCCCATAGAGGGTTCCGAGCCTTCTCCCCCTGATGATGTTGAACCGGCGGGGGAACGAATCTCGCTGGTTACGCTATCTCGGCCGCGGCCCAGCACCAGTTTGCCACTTCTCCCGTGGGATGAACCGTGTGGGCGCGATCGAGAAGAAATGCCGGAGGCATTTGGAACGCGGTCTATGGATCGAGCGTTTGGGGAACGATATGTTACCATCCATCAACGTGTGGATTACAAACCTGTGATGCACCCGGTCTCTGAGGAGTTAGGGTTTACTGAACTTCATGCTCACACCCGGGAATCCTATGAACGATTCCTTGACTCGTATGCGTTCTTCGATGAAAATCCCAGAGACCGGCAATGGCACAGCACTGGGACCCGCCCCAAGGCCACTGCAGAGGCTGGAACGATGACTAGGCTGAGATCCGCGATGGGACGAGGGTTCCATGCCGGCTCCCTAGGACCTACTCCTGCAACGGATGCTGTACAAGAGCCGGGTGGCGCAACTGCCATCGGGTTGGAGGAGCAACTCAGAGGTGCCGTTGGAGGAAGGGAAGAGGAAGGGGAGTCCGAAGACGACACGTCTACAGAGTATGAATCTCCCCCGATCCCTTCTAGAGAACGCTGGGACCTGGAGGTGGCCAAGTTGCGGATGGCTAAAGAGGCTTGGGACGTGGAGCGCAGACTTTGGGAAGAGGAACGCGAGGCGATACAAAAAGAACGGGAACAAGAACGCATAGACGCTCGGCTCGCAGTGGACCAAGCGAAGGAAGCACTGCAACGCGAGTTTCAGCAGAATCTCACTATCCATGATAAAGTGTTGGATTTTAACAAGAAAGACCTGGAGCGTCAGCAGGAGAGCCTTAAGGCGATTCAAACCCAGAGCGAACTGACAGCGGCCATTCAGAGGGATGACCGAGCGAAATTGGACCGAGAAAAGGCAGCCCTACACGCACATCAGGACGCTCTGACGCGCAAGGAACGGGAGTTGGCTGCCCGGGAGCAAGAGTTGAGGAGACAACAGGATACTTGGGCACGAGCCGCGGCAGGGGCTCCGGCGACCACTCAAACAACTTCCACCGGTTACCGCACCGCCGCACCGACGCTGCCAGCTCCAACCCAGCCGCTGCCAGGGCCAGCCCAGAGAATCCCCGCTCCTCCAGCCCAGCCGCCTATCCAATTGCAACAACCGGCTCCAGCACCTCACCCGCCGCATGTTTTGCCGAGAGCGGGGGACAGGGGATACTTTCGACCCCCCATCCCAGCTCGTTTTGATGGGACTCCGTCTAAACTGCCTTACTTCATCCTGCAATTGGATGCGCATATGCAGGATTATGAGGATCTGTACCGTTCTGAACGAGAGAAGGTTCGGGACATTGGCTCAGTTTTGGATGGGGTGGCGGCCGACTGGTTTGTTGATCTCTTCGAGTTACAGCCTGCTGACACTCAAACAGTGGCAGCTTTCCTCCAGGCATTAAGAATCCGATTCCGAGATCCAGAGGCTCAAAATGAGGCAATCCGCACTGTGAAGTCCATTCAGCAAGGCAATCGACCGTTTGCGGATTATGTCCGGGAATTTCGTGCGGCGGCTAGCAAACTGCCTCCTGAATGGCCTGAACGCATGAAATGCGAATTTTTCTGCGACGGCATGGATACCAAACTTCGGGAAACAGTGGTTTTAATCCGCATCCCGCAAACGTTGGCTGACTGGTTCGACCTCGGATCACAGGTAGCGGCTCGCCTCTCCTACGCTCGGGCGGGTCGCCCGCGCGCGAAACCCGGCGCCTCGCCTGCCCCAGCTGCTGCTCCCGTTCGCAAGCCGGCTCCCGCCGCCGCGCCGGAAAGCACTTCGGACCGCCGGCGCCGCCTCGGGTTATGTCTTTATTGCGGGGGTCCGGGCCACCTAGCCGCCAACTGTCCGAAGAAACAAAGACCTGCTGCCAACCAGACACCCCGCACTCCCTCGGCCAAACCACCACGAAAATCAGGTCCGCTGCCAGCCGGTTCATCTAAAGCAACTGTGGAAGAAGACTTCGATGACGGGGAAGCGGGAGTTTGCCTCTCCTCCACGCCCATGGATATGGGTCCGACTCCAGATCGGGTGAGTGAAGGCGAAGAGCCTATTACTATTCCAGCTTCCCTGGCCAACCCTGCTAAACATACACGTATTTTAGCCTCTGCATTAGTGGATTCCGGTTGCTCCCACTGTCTAATGAATCCACAGGTGGCCGAAGAGCTTGGTTTAGAACGCATACCCTTAACCAAGCCCATTCCCTTCACTCAAATGGACGGTAGCCCCCTGGGTACTGAAGGTCCTGCCCGGTTTAAAACACAGCCTGTGCTCCTACGATGCATTGACCATTGGGAGAGAATCAGTTTTATAATAGCTCCGGTGGCCAAACACACCATTGTGCTGGGCATGCCCTGGCTACTACTACATGAGCCCACCATCAGATGGAAAGACAGACTTTTAATTTTTAATGACCCCCCCTGTGGGGAACACATAACGAAGGAAGCGGCCCCTCCCCTTCGGGAGCCGCAGTCGCTAGGTCCTACTGCTGCCCATGCTTCTACAATTCCTCTCAATTCCACAGAGATCCCACCAATGTACCTCGATTTATCTAGAGTTTTTGAAGAACAAGAGTGCGATCAGCTACCCCCCCACCGGGATACTGATTGCAAAATCCTGCTTCAACCGGGGGCTCAGCTACCCAAGGGTAGAATCTATCGTATGAGCCCCATTGAAGAGAAGGAGCTCCGTGCCTTTCTAGATAAAAACATAGCTCGTGGATTCATACGACGAGCCACACAGAACACCCATGCAGCTCCTGTGTTGTTTGTAAAGAAAAAAGATGGTTCTTTAAGACTTTGCACCGATTATCGGGGGTTGAATGCTGTGTCAATGACTAACAAATACCCCCTCCCATTAATCAAAGACCTGTTGGACTCACTGGGTAAGGGGCGGATCTTTACAAAGTTGGATCTGAGGGAAGCTTATTACAGAGTCCGGATTGCAGAGGGCTATGAACATCTAACAGCTTTCAATACAAAGTTTGGACAATATGAATATTTAATAATGCCATTCGGTTTGGCTGGAGCCCCAGGGTGTTTCATGGCTCTTATCAATGAAGTGCTTCAGGATTTATTGTACAAGGGGGTGGTCGTGTACTTAGATGATGTCTTAATTTACTCACAAACGATGGAAGAACATGAAGCTCTGGTCCGGGAAGTGTTGCAACGTCTCCTTGATAATTCCCTCTTTGTTAAATTATCAAAATGCTGCTTCCATCAATCAACCATTGACTATTTGGGCTACCGCATCTCCTCCGAAGGGTTGGAGATGGATCCGGCAAAAATATCCGCTGTATTACAATGGCCTGCCCCCTCCAATAGAAAGGAGTTACAATCCTTCCTAGGATTTGCAAACTTTTACCGAGACTTTATTCCTCAATTTGCTGAAATTGCCCTGCCCCTCACAGATCTCTTACGCACCAAGGGCAAGGATCCCCAATCTGCTAAGCCAGGAGCTCCGCTCTTTTGGTCTCCCGCTTGCCAAACGGCGTTTCAGCGGCTTAAAACCGCCTTCACCACGGAGCCCATTTTAAAACACCCCGATCCTGACCTCCCGTTTGTGGTCCATGTTGACGCTTCGGACAAAGCGCTAGGCGCCGCGCTGTTGCAGAAAAATAAAGATAATAGGCTTGTTCCGTGTGCTTATTTATCCAAAAAGTTTTCTGGTCCCGAACTCAACTGGACTGTTGGGGACAAGGAAACTGCAGCCATCAAGGAGGCTCTCAGTACGTGGCGCCATTGGCTTGAAGGTGCTGCCCACCCCTTCCAAGTTTGGTCGGATCACAAAAATCTATCCGCCCTCTCCACTCCCCTGAAAATGTCCGCCAAGCAGCTTCGGTGGGCTGACTTCTTCACCCGTTTCACGTTCTCAGTCCATTTTTTCCCTGGAAATACCAATAAACTGGCGGATGCGCTGTCCCGCCTTCCAGGGGGGGGAGTGCCTTTACGGGACTTGCCACGCACCATTCTCTCCCCTTCTCAGCTCGGCTTGGCCGTCACTCGATCACAAGCCGCCCCCTCTCCTCCCACTCCGCCCATCATCGCGCCCTTCCTAAAGGATCTGGAGGAGGCGGGGCACCGTGCGATTCCTGTGGAGGACGGGGATCCTCAGCTGCGTTTGGAAAACGGACTTTGGAAGAGGGGGGAGTGTTGGTTTATTCCGTCTTCCCTTCGCAAACAAGTTCTTGCAGCCTGCCACGATGCCAAGTCGGCGGGACACTTTGGTTTTCTCAAGACTTTGCATCTGGCTAGACGCCAGTTCTGGTGGCGCTCTATGCGCAAGGACATTGAAAGTTACATTAAAGGTTGTTCTGTGTGCGCAGAGGCGAAAAACATCCCTGGAAAGCCCCACGGATTGTTACAGCCTCTCCCGGTTCCCTCCCGGCCCTGGGAGGTCATTTCAATGGATTTTATCACCGATCTGCCAGAGAGTCAGGGGAACACAGTATTATGGGTGGTGGTAGACCTGTTCTCCAAACAAGCACACTTTGTCCCCTGCACCTCCATCCCCTCGGCTCCTAAGCTGGCAAAGCTGTTCATTCAACATGTCTATCGCCTACACTCCTCTCCTAATAAGGTGGTGTCCGACCGCGGGCCCCAATTCGTTTCTAAATTCTGGCGGGCATTCCTGGAGCTGTTGGGAACCACCCCGGCAGTCGCGGCTCCCTACCACGTGCAAAGCGACGGAGAGTCGGAACGGACGAATAGAACACTTGAACAGTACCTACGTTGTTACACTAATTATCACCAGGATAATTGGTGTGAATTGATCCCATTTGCAGAATATGCTTACAATAATGCTGTCCATAGTAGTACAAAGAAAACCCCCTTTGAGGTAGTGTCTGGTTGTTCTTTCCCACCACTGCCCCAACTGCCAAAGGAGGCTTTGCATCCCCCGGAGTTTCAACAATGGATCTCCTCCCTGGCTGAGGGTTGGGAGACGGTGCAAACCTCCTTACAACAAGCAAAGGACTCCCAAAAGTTCCAAGCAGATAAACATCGGACCGATTTCCCATTACGCGTTGGGGCATGGGTTTACTTGTCTACTAAGAACCTGAGGGACGTTCATAAGTATTCCAAGCTGGGCAAGAAATTCGTGGGTCCCTTTCGGATTATAAAAGTGATTAATGAAGTTACTGCTCGTTTGGAACTGCCTAACTCCTTAAGTAACATTCATCCCGTTTTTCATTCCAGTCTGCTGAAGGAGGCTCCCGTTTCAGATGCCTGGCACGACCCAGCGGAGATTCCCCCGCCCACTATAATTGATGGCCACAAGCACTATGAAATTGACGCAATTCTGGACTCTCGCTTTTCTCGCAAACGTTTGCAATATTTAGTCTCTTGGGTGGGGTATTCTTCCGGCCATAATCAATGGGTCTATAAAGAGAATATCGACGCCCCCTCTCTTGTTGCTGCTTTCCATCGTGCCTTTCCGCTGAAACCGGGGGGGAGGGAGTTTTTCTTAGGGGAAGCAGAATGTAAGGATCCTGAGGTTGTTGATGCTTTTCACAGTAGCTCGGCCTTGACTGCATTCCTGGGTCCGGGCGACGGGCCAGGACTCCTTACAACCACACCAGCCAGGATCTTATCTTGTGGGTCAAGATGAGTCTTTCGTTCCCAAGAGAATGGAACGGGAGCAGGCAGGGGGGGGATGAGACAGGAGCTGTTATATTCTGTAGCTTTGGCAGGGTACTCTCATTCCTGCCATGGCGTGTGTATGAGCTTTCTAAGATTCTGAATAAAATGGACTTTTCAACCATAAGCCTTTTTATTGCTGCTCTTTAGAATTCCTTACAGCGGCCTCATACGCACGCGGAGCGGCGGCTCCCTCTCTCCCATCGCGTGCTTCCCTTGCCTCATTAACCACCAATAGCGTTCCATCCGTTCCCTCGGGGGATCCCAGCCACATCGTTCTGCCTTTCCTTTGGTTTTTTCTGTCAGCGGCCTCATACGCACGCGGAGCGGCGGCTCCCTCTCTCCCATCGCGTGCTTCCCTTGCCTCGGCTAGCCTCGCTAGCGTTCCATCCGTTCCCTCGGGGGATCCCAGCCACATCGTTCTGCCTTTCCTTTGGTTTTTTCTGTCAGCGGCCTCATACGCACGCGGAGCGGCGGCTCCCTCTCTCCCATCGCGTGCTTCCCTTGCCTCGGCTAGCCTCGCTAGCGTTCCATCCGTTCCCTCGGGGGATCCCAGCCACATCGTTCTGCCTTTCCTTTGGTTTTTTCTGTCAGCGGCCTCATACGTGCCTTGGTAACGGCTCCCTCTCTCCATCCGCGTGCTTCCCGCCCCTTTTCCGGCTAGCCTCGCTAGCGTTCCATCCGTTCCCTCGGGGGATCCCAGCCACATCGTTCTGCCTTTCCTTTGGTTTTTTCTGTCAGCGGCCTCATACGCGCAGCGGGCGGCTCCTCTCCCATCCGCGTGCTTCCCGCACTTTTCGGCTAGCCTCGCTAGCGTTCCATCCGTTCCCTCGGGGGATCCCAGCCACATCGTTCTGCCTTTCCTTTGGTTTTTTCTGTCAGCGGCCTCATACGCACGCGGAGCGGCGGCTCCCTCTCTCCCATCACGTGCTTCCCTTGCCTCGGCTAGCCTCGCTAGCGTGCCATTGCGTTCCCTCGGGGGATCCCAACCACATCATTCTGCCTTTCTAGTGCCTTTTCCGGCAGCGGCCTCATACGCACGCGCAGCGGCGGCTCCAAAAAGCACCGCATTCTTTTCATAATGCAGGCTGCCGGTGCTCCGGAGAATGGGGGCGAGGGGCAGAGCGGTTTGGACTCTTCATTCATCCCGCCGCCTGCCGTTGCATCCCCTGTGGCCATCACAGCCCGGTGCCTGATGGCGCCGCGGCCTCCCAGCCCCTGCCGCATTGCGGGGAGGGTTCCTCCTTCGGCGGGCCCCTCAGCCGCCTCCAAGGGCGGCAAGCCCAAGGGCAGCAGGTCCAAGGGTGCCAAGCTTCGGCCCTCCGGCCCTCTGCACAGTGCAGGGATGGCCCCTCCGTCGGAGAGCTCGTAAGTCACCCCCACAGGTGCCAAACCCAAGAGGGCGCCGCGCTTGCCCAAATCGGTCCCGGCAGCCGGGGGAGGGGAAGGGGGGGTGGTTCCACTCTGGCATATGGGGCCGGCACCAGGGCGAGCGCTGTTTCCAGCCGGGCCATTGCTGCCAGCTTTGCTGGCCCGGGGGATCATGGCAGCCCCGCCCCAGCCATGACTTTAGGCAACTCCTCATGGGCTGAAATGAGTAACTTGCTCGTTCAGGGTATGGCCAGAACCCTCACACAATTCGCCCCTGGGGGCACCGCTGGGGCTCCCCCCCCCCCAACGCCCCTACACTTCCTGGGGCTGGGCAGGACGTCCCCTGGCAGGGGGAGTCTTCTCTTGTTCCCCCACAGGACACTTATGCTGAGGACCAGGCCTCCACTTCTTCAGAGGACGAGGGTGCTTCAGTGCAGCCGCAGGTGGTGCACCCAAAGACAAAGAGGTCCAGAAAGTCGTCGCGTTGCTGCGGCCATCGCAGACCGGAGGACCAGTCGTCCACTAGTGAGTATTCATCTGAGGATGAGTTGGTGCATTCAGACAGTGCATACTGGGCAGCCTGTGAGGCCATTCCTCCACTCCCCCCAAACATTGCTAGGAGGAGAGACCTGTCCCTCCGAGCGGCAGTGGAGGCCCCCCCGCCCCCCCCGAGCGTGGCCAACTTCAGCTTGCTCCCTGATCCACCTGGTTTCCATATATCTAAGAAGCTTCGTGATCACGCTCTGAACGGTTATTTTGTGGACATTTTTTATTTTGTCCGGCCAGCTGGCCCTACTGGGCTGGCAGGTAAACAGTCCAAACCTGCCCGGGCATCCAGGAAGGTCGAAAGGTCTTTGGCTGGGGGGTTTCTCCGAATACGCCAGGCTCATTTCAGCAGCTTATCCACCCAGAGCATGGCAGCTGATCTCCCATCTATGCCATGTCCTCCGTGCTCGTTCCATAGCGGGTGATGCTGCCGCCCTCAGTTATGATGAGGAGTTCCGGAAGAGTGCTTCCTACTCTCCTAATGCCCGCTGGGATGCGTTGTACAACCCGGCATGGACATATTCGGTGCAACCGTTTGCCCGGCAGCAGCAGGCCGCTTTCAAAAAGAGGGCCGGGACCAGAGGTGACAGCAGGCTTTTCTGCTGGGAATTTAACGCTGGCAAGTGCTCGCGGGTTAACTGCAAATACGAGCACATTTGCGAGTTTTGTTCAGGCCCTCACTCCCGGGGATCTTGCACCAGGGGTAAAGGCCCCCACCCCTTTCGCGGCTCCCGATCCGCCCCAGGTTCTAACAACAGGAGGGAAGGTGGATCGGGCAGCACCCCAGCAGGCGGCGCCAACTGATTCTGACGCACCTGGCTCCCTCCTCTCCTTGGCCCAGACCCCCATTCACACTCCCACTCTTCTCAGGTTCCTGGTTGGTTACCCCAACAGAGCGGCAGCCAAATTTCTCCGGGAGGGTTTTCTGTTTGGTTTCCGCATCCCCTACACTGGCCCCAGGGTAGCTACCGATGGCGGCAACCTGAAATCAGCCAGGGACATGCCACTGGTGGTGGCTAGCAAGTTAGCGAAGGAGCGGGCAGCGGGCAGGATAGCTGGCCCATTCCCCTCCCCACCGTTCTCCAACCTGCGGGTTTCTCCCCTTGGGGTGGTCCCCAAGAAAACTCCTGGGGAATTCAGGCTAATTCACAATCTTTCCCACCCCCGGGGCAACTCGGTTAATGATTTCATTGACCCGGCCCTGAGTTCAGTGAGGTATGCGTCACTGGACCACGCCATTGCCTTGGTCCGCTCCTGCGGCCCCGGGGCTCTCTTGGCAAAGTGCGACATTCAGTCCGCTTTCCGCCTACTCCCCATCCACCCGTCCGATTTCTGCCTGCTGGGGTTCAAATTCAACGGGGGTTGGTATGTGGACAAAGCCATGCCGATGGGCTGTGCGGTGTCTTGTGCCGCATTCGAAGCTTTCAGCACGTTCTTAGAATGGGCTGCAAAGGGCATCGCCATCAGCCCCCTCATCACTCACTACCTGGATGACTTCCTGTTCACGGGGGGGGCCGGAACCGGTGACTGCGAGAGGGGGCTAGCTGCCTTCCAGCGCCTTTCCAGCATGCTCGGGGTCCCATTGGCCGCAGGGAAGACCGAGGGTCCGGCTACATCCTTGGTATACCTGGGTATTACACTAGACACTGTTGCTGGCACCTCTCGCCTCCCCCAGGACAAGCTTTCCAAGCTTCAAGCCTTGATTGGGGAACTCTTGCCTAAGAGCAAGTGCACCCTCAAGGAGATACAGGTGGTGTTAGGTCACCTCAACTTCGCTTGTCGGGTGGTCTCCCCTGGCCGCCCTTTCTGCGCCCGCCTAGCCCAGTCCACCAGGGGAGTTACATCTCAGCACCACCACATCAGGCTCACGAGAGGCATCAAGGCAGACTTAGCAGTGTGGCAGGAGTTCCTTGCCCATTATAACGGGGTGTCCATCTGGCAGTCGACACTTCCACTGAGGAACAGCTTGCAGGTCCAGTCAGATGCATCGGGCAGTTGGGGCTTCGGAGTTTATTTTCAGGGCCAGTGGTGTGCCCAGCCCTGGCCAGAAACTTGGGGGCCGGCTGGCATCCTGTCAGACCTAACTTTTCTGGAGCTCTTTCCCATAGTGACGGCGGTATGGATTTGGAAGCCTTACTTCGCAAATCATCGGGTCAACTTCTGGTGTGACAATCTGGCCGTTGTGAACGTGGTCAACAAGCAGTCCTGTCGCTCTGAGCGGGTCATGCGCCTGGTCAGACGGCTGGTAACCTGTTGCCTAATTAACAACATCTCGTTTTCTGCCCAGCATGTTCCAGGTCTGGACAACAATATCGCAGACGCCCTGTCGCGGGCTCACATGGGGAGGTTCAGGTCCCTGGCCCCCGAGGCCTCGGCCCAGCCGGAGCCCTTCCCCTCCGAGCTCTGGAGCCTTGGGAGCAGCGCATCGCCATGAGGGTGCTGGATTCTTTGGCTCCAGCCACGCGCCGAGCTTACCACGGGGCTCTACATGCCTTTTTGTCCTTCAAAGGCATTCACACGGACCAGGCTTCAGGAGCCTTCAGCGAGGCATCCATCTTGCATTACTTGGACCATCTGCAATGCTCAGGCCGTTCAGCTAAGACCGCTCGCTTGTTTTTGGCCGCTGTTTCGTTCTTTTGCAAAGCCTCTTCACTCCCAGACCCCTCCCGTTCCTTCCTGGCCAGGCAAGCAGTCAAAGGCTGGGCCAGGTGTTCCTCGGCGGGTCATGACAGCCGCCGCCCTATCACGTGGGAGCTCTTGCAACGGCTGTTGGCTGCCCTCCCCGGGGTCTGCACGAGCAAATACGAGACCCTACTGTTCAAGGCCACATTTTCCCTAGCCTTCTTTGGGGCTTTCCGCAGCAGCGAATTAGTTGCCGCCTCACGGGCTGATCGCAGCGGAAGAGCCTTGGCCCTCAGTGATGTGGACTTATCGGGCCAGTGCATTCGCATATTTCTTCGCTGTTCAAAAACCGACCAGATTGCCAGGGGCACCCCTATTTTCATGAGGGCCCATCCCTCCGGCTCCCCCTGCCCGGTCGCTGATACGGCGGCCTATCTGGCTGCCCGTCCTCAGTCGGCGGGCCCACTGCTCATTCACAGGGACGGAACCTGCCTGTCTCGCTATCAGTGGGCTAGTGTTCTCCGTCTCTGCCTTGTGAAGCTGGGGCTCCCCCACCAGTCCTATGGCCTGCACTCATTCCGCATTGGCGCCGCCACCACCGCTGCCTCCCTTGGCCTCCCGGCCGAGCGGATCCAGTCCCTGGGCCGCTGGCGTTCTAATGCTTTCAAGGGTTACATCAGGCCCTGCCCTCCACACTAACGCTCTTGTCTTTCAGTCCTCTCTGCAGGCGGTCGGACCAACATATGGGTGATTGGGCACAGCATCGTCTTCTGGGCATCCCGTTATGCTGCTTCCTCCGGCTGGGGCTGCAACCTCGGGCTTCCAGGCAGAGCCTGCATCTCTTGGACAGGAGTCAGAGGCATGCGGTGGGCCTCTCTGCGGCCACTCTTGGAGGGCAAGATTCGGCAGCAGGGAGTTCCACAGGCCATCGTCATCCACCTGGGAGAGAACGATTTGCCCTCTACGAAACGCATCGCCTTGCTGCATTCCATTCTGGAGGACTTACAAATCATCAAAGACTGGCTACCTGGCACTACACTATTTTGGTCAAAGCTGCTAGAACGTCGATCATGGCGGGGGGCCAGGAGCCCCCGGCAGGTGGATCTCGCCAGGCTGAAGACATGCAGAACTGTTTCACGCTGGGTTTTAGGGGCAGGCGGCAGGTGCATTTGGCACCAGGACATCTCTCACGACTTGGAAGCATTGTTTCGCGCGGATGGGGTTCATCTGTCCGATTGGGGCATGGACCTCTGGCTCCATAGCCTGCGGGGTAGCTTGTGTGATTGGCTGGGAGATTAGGAGCGTTGGCGGGAGCAGGGTTTCACCCAGCTCTGTGGCGGTTTGCGCATGGTGGACTGATCTTGCCTGGGGAAGCTGCTTGCTTGCCCCCCTTTGGGAACCTCCTTATGAGGTAGGGGTGGAGCAAGCCTGGGGTCTGGCAACCCTGCTTGGGTTGAGACAGCTTGCGCCCCCCCCTCAGCAATTGGGGGATTCTTCAGAATGCGGCCCTCCGCCCGTCTGAAAATCCTCCTTTCATTGCTGCCCTCCTGTTAACTCAAGGGTGAGTTCATTTTTCCTCAAACAGCGGGTTTTGAGGAAAGCTGCTTTGGGTCAGCCTGCCTGGCTGCCCAGCTATCAGATCAGACCCCCATGCTGCGCCACGCTCTTCTGTCTTCCTGCCAATAAACGCTATGGCTATGGCCAATTTTATTACCACAAATAAAGTGTCTGTGTTTATTTTAATAAGTTGTGTGTTTGTCGACATGCCATTCATCCCTCCCTCTGGGGGCAAAAGGGACCCCTGAGACCAAAGAAGAGAAAAGGCCAAACCTGCAATTGTTGTTATCTGCAGCCTGAGGGCCCGACTGTCTTTCTGTAGTTTGCTTGTAACTAATGAATTATGCAAACCTTCCCCCCATATCTCCCACTTCCTGGAGAAGGGAGGATGTCAGTTGTTTGGCAGTGTGGCTTACTGCTTTCAAAGTTTGGGTGTCCGTCTGCTGATTCCCTTTCTTGTTTACATACATCTTTCCCTGGACTTGTTTCTTTAGCTAGCTTCCTAAGGTCATTTGGGAACGCTTCCAGCCTGTTACACCTGTTCCCACGCAATGCGGGACAACCTCTAATGGAATAGCATCCGTCAAAGCGTGTTGTCGAGGAAGAGTTGACTAATCTTCCTTCAACGTGGGTCCGGATTTTGAAGGCACACACGACTCAGAGGCAAAAAAAGTCTTTTAAAACATCTTTTAAAGTTTATTAAATTCAGCTTTCACTCAACGAACTATTGAGCACTGGCATAAAGTACATGCAATCAGTTGTATAAGAGCCAGTATCATCAAAATAATTGAACCAAATAAAATCAAAGCATAACACATATCCATGGTAGCATATATGCTGATTTCAAAAGCAAGCAGGCAATATATTCAAAAAGCTCTAGCTGGGAAAAAGGTGACATGATATAATGTCAGCAGCTGCAGGCGGGAAAAAAAAGGTTAACTGATGCAATATTGAAAAGACAGTTATAGGGATGTTACACATCAGGTGATCTAGGCAAACCAATCAAGGATTAAAGTCAATTAGCAGAGACAGTTGGTATGATTCATCATTCTGATCAGGTGCCGGATTCGAAGGTTTATTGAAGTTTCAACTGTTAGGAAACTTCATGCAGCTGGGTTATGACCTTCAATTAACCGCTACTCGGTATCAGGTTGGAAGAGCTGGTGGGAAGCCGAAGACAGGCAATTATTTTGAGAACCACTTCATGAAAACTTACAACAAAAGTGGTTTCAGTTAAGCAAATACAGACACTTTCTCTACACGTGTTTATCTCTCACAGATTTAGAACAGCCTATGATTGCAGCGTTCATCTGTTTGATTCTGTATTTGTTTGAAACAGTGCCGCCCCCTTTCCCTTCCAGTCAGAGACTTCAAGCGACGCATCTCCCGGCTGGAGCGCATCACCCGGAGAACATCACGGAAGATGCGACTGATAATGGGCACGCCTGCAGTGCTGGTTGCAGATGAGGCTGTCAATAAATAAAATTCTGAGTTCTTTCTCAGGAATGTTGGGGGTGTTCTACGGGTTTTGCGGGACAAATGTTGGGTGCGTTTTGCAGGTTTGGGGCAAGGGATGTTGGGGGTGTTCTGCGGGTTTGGGGTTAGCGTTATTTGTGTTATTTTTGTTCGTGAATTTTGAAATACAGGTTTATTTATTTTCCAAATGCGTTCCTTCTTTTTTGTAAAAGGGGGGAGCTTGTGGGGCCTACTAGTCCCATCACACTCGACCTCACGAAGTGGACACACTTTAAAACCTGCCGGTCCATCCAGCACAAGTAATTGTAACTGCATCACTGAGTTATAATTACTTGTAGTCAATTCACAAGGGAATGATGCAGCAGGAGAGTTATAGCGAATCCTCACCCCAAAGTAATCTGTCAGTCAAATAGGCTACAAGACATGGGAACCTCCCTCTGTGTGGCATTCCCAGCATCCTCCCCACCATGCACTAACAATGGCCTTCCCTGGCAGAGGTTTGAGAGCTGTATTTTGATCACAGGCTCACGCATGTTTGGGGAATGATTAACAGCCAATAACAGGGGCCCCTCTCCCCAACCACCCTTCTTTGCTCCCAGTCAGTGGTGGGATCCAAAAGTTTTAGTAACAAGTTCCCATGGTGGTTCCCAATGGGGCTGGGCAGGGCACAACGGGGGCGTGGCCAGGCATTCTGGGGGCGTGGCCAGGCATTCTGGGGGCGGGGCATTAATAATTTCTCTGTTACTGTAAAAAACACTTACTGTAAAAAAAAAGTTCCTAATTTCCAGCTGGTATCTTTCTCTCCATAATTTAAACTCATTATAGATGAACCATCCGAGGGAGCAGAGGGGAGGACGGGTGCAGGAGGCAAACTTTGTGTATGCTCTGAGGCACCAGAGGAGGGCTGGGCATCCCGTGGATGGGCATCAGCCACGGGAGGGAGTTCCAGAGCCGGCGGGGGGCACCTCGGATGCACGAGAGGCGCGCTAAAAGCCTGGGCAGCCTCCGGGACCAGGGTGGGCTGGAGGACCCCAGCAACCACCGTGGGGGCGCTAGGAGCCAGGACAGGGGCTTCGGAAACGGGCTGTTGGGCACCGCCAGCAGCGGGCTGGGTAAAGATCTGCGTGAGGTGGCAAGACTCCTCTTGAGCCGCCCGTTGCTGGTCCTTCGTAGGGAAACGTTCTAAGCGTGCGGGAGCGCTCTCAACCCGGGGAGGGGGAGAGCCGGCAGTTCGTTCGAGCCCAAAGATCCCAGAGCCTGCCTGTTGCTCTGGCCTCCAGGTCCGGGCACCCACTCCAAAACGGGGTTTCCCGTGCCTGGAAAAGGGACCCGGGCTGTCCTAGCGGAGGTTCAGGGGAGGTTGCGTTGAGGGTTCGAAGTACGGAGACTGGGGCCTGAAAACCGGAGCCGGGGGTTGCCGGTAATCGTTGCCACGCGGTTGAGATTGACGACCCTCCGATGCCAACCTGGCAGCGCACTCTCGGCGCCAGTGGCCATGTTGGCGGCAATAACTGCACTGATCTCTATCTACAGGGGCATTGCGTGGAGCCGGTGGTGGGCTGCGGGAGAGTCCCTGGTAACCCGAGTTCCCACCGAAATCCCGACTCCCACCCGCGGTGGCCCGTAGGGCTCCCACTACTTCCTGCAACGAATTCTGAATCTGTTCCAAGGCCGGGGCTGTTGGAGCAGGTGGGGGAGTCCTGGGAACATTCCCATAAAATGGTTCAAAACCGGGGTCCCGGTTAGTGCCCACGGCTGCCTGTAAGGCTCCCACTAGCTGGCGGTGGCGATTCTCCTTCGCCTTCTCCTTCGCATCCTGTGCCATCTCTTCCCGCTCAAAATACACATTATTGGCCGTTTTCAGGAGATCAGCCGGATCCTTAAGGGTATTATCCGGGATCCGATTCAACTTCTTCCTGATATCCGGGGCGCTCCCACCAATGAACACGCTATTGATCAGGGGGCGGTAGACTGGGTCGGCGGGATCCACCCGTGTCCATTTACGACACTTGGAACGGATACGTTCCATAAAGGCGGCGGGTGACTCATCCTTATTCTGAGCTAGCTGGTGGAGTTTGGACAGATCATGGCGGCGTGGGGCGCCATTTCGGAGACCCGAAATCATAAAGCGACGGTAGTTCCCCAGTTTATCCCGGTCTGCCTCCTTGTTCACATCCCACCCTGGGTCTAACTCGGGGAACACCTCAGCCAACGTGGCGGGGTGCGCTCCTTCCTGATGGTCATCTACATATTGGGTGGCTTCGATTCTAGCCGCCTGCACAACCAGAACCCTCTCCTCCCCGGTCAAAAGGAGTCGTAGCAATTGCTGAATATCAGCATAGGTGGGCAAGTGGGTCGCGAAAATGGATTCTACAAGTTGGGTCATTGCTAAGGGATCAGCGGTGTACGGGAGCGATCTCTCTTTCCAATTGTACAGATCAGAGGCAGTAAAGGGAACATGAACGTAAAGGGAGCGGGGCTCGCCGGTTGGGGTCATTCCCATCTGAGTACGGATGGGAAACATGCCCGCTGACGCCGCCTGGGCCGTTGATTCAACCCCCACCTGGAGGCGATCGGGAGGGGCATGCACCCTTGCTGGGTAGCGGCTACCACTATCCGAGCTCGCAGATGGGGTGGATGGGAAAGACGGGGTATCGACCATCTCGGTGGAGGGGGAGGCAGCCGACCGTGAGGAAGACCAGGCTGGAGCCAGAGCCGGGGACCTCCTGAGGGCAGACTGCAAACTTTGAACTTGGGAGGCCACGTCGTCCAGCATCTGAGCTAAATGCGGGTTGCTGGGGGTCCCGTGGGAGGAGGTCCCGGAGGAGCCTGACTCCCGAATTGGGGATGAGGGGCCAGACTCCCTTCTGGGGGAAGGTTGAGTCGCGTGAGCTGTGAAGCCAGAAGAGGAGGGGCCATCCCCCATCTGAGGAGGGGCGGAGGGCACCACCCGCGGAGGCCCGCCATCGGCCGCACTCGGGGAAACGGCAGCCTGCTGTCCAAATGCTAGAGAGCTTCCGTTTCCAGCCACGCTCGGTGGGGGTTGGGGCCATGCTTGCGCTACTGGGAAATCTAATAGATCGTCTGGGGGAGGGGGCAGGATATCCATGGGGGCGGCCCCTAAAATTACTGACTCCCGGTGGACGCCTGGCTCCACCACTAACATAATTTTGGTTCCCTGAACGCAGGCATAACTCTTGGGGTTTCTGTAGACCTCCATAAAGGTCCTCTCCAGTGTCTTAGCCTGCTTCTTTAACCCAGTACTTCTTAGGACTTTACAAATTCTGGAGGACTGGCCAACTAAACGAGCCCGTCACCGCCCAAGAGCCGGCGGACAAACTGTAATTGGTCCATTCGCCCTTGCACCACGACTCCAACTTTCTCTTAGACACCGGGGGCTTGCGACTGAGCTTATCCCAGTTGTACAGGACGCAAGCCAACGGGGTGGATTCTGGGAGAGACTTGGGGCTTCCATCCTTAGACCCACAGGCTCCCATTTTCTAACCAACTCTGCTCGCTGATCTCTGACCTGGGCTTCTGTTCCCGTCCTTCCCGGACCAAAAACCCGTTGCCAAATTCCTGAGCCTAAGGACACGTTGGGTTTAAACCTGGCCTGGGTTCTTTCTTGTCCTTCCCGGACCAACCCCTTTACGCCGAGGCCCTCCGTTCCTTCTTTATGGCTACCACAGAACTCTCTCTCTCTCTCTCTCTCTCTCTCTCTCTGGGATCTCCCATCCCTTTTTCCCTTCGCAGGTCCGTCTCACCTGTCCTGCAGAGGGCGTCCACAACCTCCGACCAAACGAGACCTCCGATCTCCGAACCACTGCAACCAGCGCCGTTCTCCAGAACTGTACTCCGCCAGTCGGGTCGGTTCCTCGAGAGCAATACCGGTTCTCCCGTAGGTTCAGAAAATCCCGGACGAGCCCCCAACTGTTACCACGCTGCTCAGGGTAACACTTTCCTTGCTCTAGAGTATCCCGCTCTCGGCAGCGCCCAGGAACCCAAGCAAGACCCGACACGGCTCGGATAAAATAAAGGTGATTTATTGAGATGCTGACCCAAGTGTCAGCACCTCCGCTCCACACAACAACTCCTGCCTCCTAGCAACCTTACAACCCCTTAAGTACACTCTCTCCCGTCGGGAGCCCGGGAGAGTCAAAGACAGCCCACCACCATTCATTAACAGAATTCAAAACAACCAATCATTCATTTGCAACATGCGGGAACCAATCAGAGTCCGATAGGCATCCCCTTCTTGAGTTTCGCGCCAGAGTAGGGCGAGGCGATGACGTGTCCACTGGCAGGGAAAACACAAAGGGTTTCCCCAGGTGTCCGGGGTCAGGAGGCAGCGGGTGATGACGAGAGCTTCCTTATCTGCCTGCTGACGGGATTAGGCAGGGCGAGGCGCTTCGACTGAGGTCTCCTTTTGTCCGCGTGTATCAGGCACCTTTACACGTGAATAGGATGTGCCCAGGTGGAGCGGAGATGGCTCTCTGCCTTGGGCTAAGGAGGTTCCATACAGTCACAAATACAGAGAAACTTACAAATCCTATTTTACTATCTAATACAGGTAATTTCTAGCTAGCTAGCACAGAGAACAGGACAGTCTTTAAACCTTAATTCGAACACAGTCCAGAAGTGGAGGAATCTCACTTCTGGCTCCGCTATCAACGGGAACAATATTTAATTGCTGATTTTCTTTTTAAAAAATGAAAAAGTCCTGGTGATACACTGGAGAATGGTGATGGCTACTGCCAGGGCAATGGGGCAAGAAAACTATGGGAAACCAGCCATGTGAAAAACCCATTGCCGCTGTGCTGTATTGGCAGCTGCAGCATAACAGGGAAAATACTCAAGACTGTCCCTGTGCAGGAAAACACTTTTGTTGTTATTGTGGATTTCAAGGAGCGGCTGATTCAGGTGTTGCCCTGGATCTTGCCCTGGATTGTGGGTGCAATCTGGCAATCGTTTGTTGATTCTTTTCCCATCCAGTACTCCAGCCTGCAAAGTTTCATAGGCTTTTATTTCAAGGGAGCTTTTGTTTCCAAAGGGAGCTAATGGTAGATGGGGCTAAGGGTCCATAACTTTGGACCCCCTGAACCAAACTTCACTAAACTTGGGTGGTTTCATCAGGAGAATCTCCTGAAGATAGCCTAAAATGTTGGTACTGTTAGCTTAAACATTGCTCCCCTGACAGGCACCCTCAAATTTTCCCCAGGGTCTCTCTTTAAATCCACCCCCTTTGAGTGAATTTAAAGGGAGAATCTGGGCTCCCTAGATTAAAACAAACATTGAAAGTATTGTTGAAGGCTTTCACAACCAGATTCAGCTGGTTGTTGTGGGTTTTACAGGCTGTGTGGCCGTGGTCTGGTAGATCTTGTTCCTAATGTTTTGCCTGCATCTGTGGCTGGCATCTTCAGAGGTGTATCACAGAGAGAACCACAAACAAAAGACACAGGGATTGATAACTGTGTACCTTTAAGATACAGAGGAACAGCTGCAAAGTATTGAAGAAGCCTTGAGTGGGGTATTCATTTAAAGTTACATTCCTGCAGTTACAGCTGTAGTTGATTAATGGTGGAGGCTTCTACAGACTTGGCAATATATGTCAGTTAATATTGCTTTTTTAAAAAATGTTATAAAAACGTTATACATATATGAGTTATAAAAACGTTATAAACGTTATAAAAACGTTATATATATGAGTATTTTTATAAATTCTGTAATTTTTAACATTAAATTATTAACATCAGTGATATTATAGTTAAAAAGGCAGTTGTTGAAAGATTGTATAATATCTCTTGTAATTTAAAAAATTGCCGAGGCCATTGTGAATGTGGAAGGAGGAGCGAAGGCAAGAAATATGCATGTCCTCCTCAGAAACTGAGCACTATAGGACTGGTTGCCAAGTCCTCAAGGGAGGCTTCTACAAGGGTCCTGATGGATTCTCCCCCCTGCTGAGCCTCACTGCAGCCCTCCCACCCGGAGTCTGGCACCTGATGGTGTGGTGACCCCCATCCCCAGGCCTCTCTTTTCCCCCTGAGGGAGGCCCTGCAGTCCAGACGGGCAGTGGTTGGTGGGTAGAAGGAAGGATGCTTTCCAGGGTGGAGCTATCATAAACAATATTGTTACCGGTGGCCAAAAGAAAATCATATTTTGTTTTGTCTTATTATTTCATTAGATATATTCTGTTAAGTTTTAAAAATCTGTTTCTGTAAAAGGTATTTTCCTATAAGGTTTCCCTGCAGCCTGGAAAACTAGTTTCCTCCCTCATGTAATTGCTCTCTGCACTGCTCCCATTGTACTCTTGATTGGATCAAGCTACCAAACAATACACTCTCATACACACACCCTAGATAAGGTTTCCCTCCAAAGGAAATCTCATAGGAGCAGGTCTTGCGAAACTTGCTTTGCTTAATGGTCCTTCTTTTGTTGTTAATCACCTTGTATTGTTTTTCTGCGGTAACACCCCAAAATACTATAAGAATCCTGGACTTTGCCCAGGAGTGGGGCAGTTGCTGCTGGAGGCTTGCTTCTTTGGGTCCTCTGTTAAAAACTCTCCCCTCTGCTGGGCCGGGTTGCTGCTACCCGGAATTAGGAATACATTCTTTCACTTTATTTTATAAAATTGTGTTCTGGTTTGATTAATTTGTCAGGATATTGAAAATTGCAAGGTGGTCATATGCTGGTCTAGAATGACTGGAATGTAACAGTCAGCAGAATTGTAAAGGTCGGAGCCTCTCTGTCTGGGTCTGCAGTGATTGGCATGTAACAGTCAGCAGAATTGTAAAGGTCGGAGCCTCTCTGTCTGGGTCTGCAGTGATTGGCATGTAACAGTCAGCAGAAGTGAAAAGGTCACAGGCCAGGATGATTAGATCATCTAGCTAATGATTTGCTGGACAAAACTATATAAGAAGACTGCATACCCAATTCAGTACCTCTCCTTCACCTTCAGGTTCGGGCTCAGATTGTTGTCAGAGTAGAGAGTGGATAGTTATTGTTATTTTTGTTCCTTTGAGAAACAAGAGATAAAGTATTCCTGTTGGAACTAAATCTACTGTCTGAGTGTTTCTTTTTTTCTTATACTGCAAGCAGTTACCTCCTGTTCTAGCAAGGGTGAGTTGGCACCTAGTCCTTCCGCTGTGCACTAGGCCAACAATTTGGTTATGGGCCCAGTATCCTAACCACTGAAGCTAGAGAGTGT
>NC_059427.1:10101705-10249681 GCF_021028975.2 Sphaerodactylus townsendi
TTAGAAGTCTGGAACCACCCAAAAGAGCTGAAGTATAGCATAAGTATAGCATAGTATAGCATAAGTATAGCATAGTATAGGGTCCCTTCCCTGGTTGCCTGCCGGGATTCGTTCCCGTCGACGACGCCGGTCGGGTGGGAAAGAGGCGCAGCTGGGAGTGAGCAGTAAGGGAGGCGGCGAACAGTGTGCATTAAATACTAAGGAATATAGTGGGTCGGGTTGTGACGAGACGGCAGGCGCGCTTGGGAGAGACGGAGAGGTGCGCGTGGGAGAGACGGCGGCCTTCCCCATTTTTCCAAAACTTGGGAGGGCGCAGCGCTCCAGAGCCGTGAGTCATAGTAGCCGGGAGTTTTTCAAACTGAGGAGCGGCAAGCGAGTCCCGGTTTCATCGGAGGTTCCCTCAAGCCTCGGCAACGTCTCAACCCCCCCCTCTCCATAACGTCTTAACGTCTCAACTCTTCAACTCAAGCCATTAGGTTTTTTAGCTTCCCGGTCCCCAGGAAGGGATGGCTGCGCGGGAAACTGCTGCGGCTGGTTGCTTTCCCTCGATGTAGTGTGGATGTTTTGTGTTTTGTGTTTTTGTGCTGTGTTTTTGTGCTTCTTAAACATGCTACGTGGAGCAAGGAGTTTTTATAGTCGGCAAGTCTTAATACAAATTGGACTGAAATGTGAAATGGCTATTACGGAAGATTTCATATGTCTTCACAATATACCGGCAGAGGCAGCTAGGACCCCGGGGGAACCCTGGATTACAATTCCTGGTAGGAGGTTGAGACGAAGGCGGGATAGAAGGAGGAAGAGAGGGCGCCGGGCTGGTGTTTTTACTAAGCTGGGAAGGTGTAGTTTCAAGTCTGCACTTCCAAGCATTTTTCTTACTAATGCACGATCTCTTAGCAACAAAATGGATGAATTAAGGCTACAAATTGTGAAGAGCAGATTTGGCAAGAACAGCTGTGTTTTATTAATTACAGAAACCTGGCTTCACTCACACATTCCCGATTCAGCAGTTGAACTATCTGGTTTCACTTCTTTCCGGCAGGACAGAAGTAGTAAAGATTCTGGGAAGCATAAAGGAGGGGGTTTAAATCTCTATGTGAACAAAAGCTGGTGCACTAATGCAAGCATCACAGGGGGTCACTGCTCAAGGGATTTGGAAAGTATGACTATTAGATGCAGACCCATATATCTGCCACGGGAGTTTAGTGTGGTTATCATCATTGCAGTATACATTCCACCTGATGCTAATGCTGCCATAGCTTTGAGCTGTCTGTATAACATTGTTGAAAACCAGCAGAAAAAGCATCCTGATGCTGTGCTCATTATAGGAGGAGACTTTAATCATACTAATTTAAAAACAGTGCTCCCTAAACTCTACCAGCATGTCAGGTGCCCCACTAGAGGAGCCAATACATTGGATAAAGTGTATACCAACATCAAGGATGCCTACAAGGTGATACAGTTACCACACTTGGGTCAGTCAGACCATTTATCACTGTTTCTGGCACCAGCATATATTCCACTTGGGAGGCGGGTGTTGCCTGTAATAAAGACTGTAAAATCCTGGCCTGATGATGCCTCTAAACTACTTCAAGATTGTTTTGAGACAACAAATTGGGATGTTTTCTACCACCCAGATCTGGAGGAGTATACCACTGCTGTTCTGAGTTATATCACCCACTGCACAGACACTCTTACTGTGTATAAGCGCATCCGGATTTACTCCAACCATAAACCCTGGATGACAAGGGAGGTTCAGCGACTTTTGCATGACAGGAATATTGCTTTCAGATCTGGTGATGAGGCAAAGTATAGTGCGGCGAGAGCCAGTCTCAAGAGAGGCATTCGACAAGCCAAGATGAGTTATAAGAGAAAAATTGAAGATTATTTTAATAATAACAACATGAGGCAGGTGTGGCAGGGAATTCAACAAATTACCAACCATAAACCAAACAATGACATTTCTGTGGATGGGGATTCTTCTCTGGCGGAGGAGCTAAATCACTTTTTTGCCCGCTTTGAAACAGGTCTATCAGAAGGAGATGACACACAGCCACCAGGTGATTGCAGCTCACACCTCACTGTGGAGGAACATGAGGTGAGGCAAGTTTTGAGGGCTGTGAATCCAAGGAAGGCTGCTGGACCGGATGGTATTCCCGGTCGGGTGTTAAAGGAATGCGCTAACCAACTGGCTGGTGTTTTTACTGGGATCTTTAATCGATCTTTATCCCAGTCCACCATTCCATCTTGTTTGAAAGCTTCCACCATTGTTCCACTACCAAAGAGATTTCCTGCTGACAATCTTCAGGATTATAGACCAGTGGCACTCACCCCCATCATCATGAAGTGTTTTGAAAAACTGGTCCATAGGCATATTAGTTCTTGCCTTCCAGATACATTTGATAAACATCAGTTCGCATATCGGACTAATAGATCTACGGAGGACGCCATTGCCATTAGCCTCCACACAGCTTTGACGCATCTGGAACAGCAGGGGAATTATGTGCGAATGCTCTTTGCGGACTTTAGTTCCGCATTTAATACAATCTCGCCACAAAGACTGGTGACAAAACTTGTGGATCTTGGACTCTCACATTCAATCTGTTTGTGGATTAGGGACTTCTTGTCTGGACGTTCCCAGAGGGTTAGACTGGGAAATCGGGTTTCCTCAGTTCTTACTCTAAATATGGGAACGCCACAGGGCTGTGTGTTGAGCCCTTTACTGTTCACTCTTTATACATATGATTGTACTCCTGTCTATCATAGTAACACCATTATCAAATTTGCTGATGACACAACGGTGGTGGGGCTCATCTCTGGAGGGGATGAGTCTGCCTATCGGAATGAAGTGGACCGACTGCTCTCATGGTGCAGGGAAAATAACCTGGTTCTTAACACTAACAAGACAAAGGAGCTCATAGTGGACTATAGAAGGAATAGCTCAGAAATTCAGCCCTTGACTATAAATGGAGATCAAGTGGAGCGGGTGGCTAGTTTTAAATTCCTGGGCGTTATGATTAAAGAGGATTTGACCTGGGGAGTACAGACTACCGCGGTGGTTAAGAAAGCCCAGCAAAGACTGTACTTTCTGAGACTTTTAAGGAAGCAACAACTAGATGGAAAACTTCTGGTGTCCTTTTACCGCTGTGCTATAGAGAGTGTCCTAACCTACTGCATCTGTGTATGGTTCTCCAGTTGCACAGTGGCAAATAGGAAGGCGCTCCAAAGGGTGATCAATACTGCACAAAGGATTATCGGCTGCCCTCTCCCCTCCTTGGAAGAAATCTATAATGCCCGAAGTCTAAATAAAGCCCAAAATATTCTAAGGGACCCGTCTCATCCAGCACACTCTCTTTTTAAACTGCTACCATCTGGCAGACGATACAGGGCCCTCAGAACTAGGACAAAGAGGCTTAGAGACAGCTTCTACTCTAGAGCTGTGGCTATGCTAAACTCCGCTGCTTCATATTGATGTATTTGGGGCTATGTAGGGATGGGTGGAGGATGATGATGTATGAGTCTGAAATTGCATGAGTCTGAAATTGTATGAGTCTGAAATTGTGTGCATCGAGGAATGCTGCTGTAAATTTCGTTGTGCGTGCACAATGACAATAAAATGCTTATGCTTATGCTTATGCTCTACTTAGGATGACACTGTGGAACTTCTGTTTGAAGAGATTCTAAGTTTAGCTGGAGTGGACCCTTGGGCCTCAGTCCTTATCATACTTACTATGAAGTGAATCTTCAGGTTACTCACTTAAAAGTGAGTGGTGAAAATGGAAGAAATGAGAATATTTCCACATTAATAAAGTTTGGGGAAAAATTTTCCCAGACATAGGCTCTACTTAACATTTCATTCAAAACTCAGAAGATGTATGTACGCATGTGACATCAAGTCACAACCAATTTAGGGTAACCCCAGGAAAAGGTTTTTAAGCCAAGGGAGAAGCAGAGATTTCTTTGCCACTGCCTTAGTCTCCAGAAATTTCTTTCATTACCAACCCAGCTTAGCTTTCAAGATTTGATGAGGTGGGGGCTATACCATGGCACCTTCCCTCCCCAAGGAAAAAAAGAGGCAATATTATTGACTGATGTTTTTGTTAGAAGATTTTTGATAGGCACAAGGGTCTGCTGCTCACTTTTGTTGCTTTGTTCCCTCAGACACTCTGGTTTCTGGACTTTACCTGCAGAAAGGTATATACACTGATCAATGATTTCTCAAATGAAAAGTTTCACCATACAATGCTTATTCTTCTACTTGGTGTTTTTCCAGAGATACTCAAAGGAACCATGCTGAGGCAAAAAAAATAAATCCCATCAACATATTAACATACTAAAAAAGATTTTTTTTTGCCGTTGATGTCCATAAATTCGAATGGGTCCATAAGACCATATTATCCATTAAGAATTTTGTTATTATACAGTGGCAAAATTAAATATTGTGCCTTCAACAACAATGAAAAATTCTACTTCAAAACATGGGTGGATTCCACTCAGCAAATGTAAAGCAGGTTGCAGACATTATAAAGGAACCTGTTTTTCTTTTTCCTATTCACATGCATGTCGTGCAGGCAGCAATTGGAGCCCATGGGAAAAAATCCAGGGTGCTTTCATGACTTTTCATAGAGACCTTTCTCTCTCTCTTTTTAATTTCCTGCAACACATGCATAGATGGTCAGACATACAGAAACGAACCCTGCAACCATGCCAATTGTTCCACAATACAATTGGCTGCACCTCTGTAACTGTACAAGTGCAATATGCAATTTTAAAAAAAAGAAAAAAAAGGGGACCTCACTGCAATGGCAGGGCTATAAGGAACATGTTGCTGTAGAACGGTCATACTCGCTGCCATAGGGAAACAATATGCTTGAGGGAATTTTTGAGCATTTGGTGTAGGAGCAACTCAGAGAATCTGCCCACAACTTGCTGGGCAACCTGCAAAGAATAGAAGGCAGATTCTCTCTGATGGCTGATAGTGTGGAATTTACAGTGAATAGGTGGGAGGGCAATAAAATGTATCCAGCCTATTGTGTCCATGTGGGAGTGGCTCCAACCCTGGATTTTGCAAGAGGATTGCTGGTTTAGTGATTTTAGAAAATCCTGCATTGAAGAAAATAAAATGGGCCAACTCATTTTGGAGATGGGACCTAGACAAAATCCACACACTCCCAATAGTTTGTACTGAGCCCTACATCTGTTACATTTGTGCTGTGCAGAATCCACCACGGTTCCTTTGTGTATTTTGTTAATCATTTGCATTGTGTCTCTGTGTTAGTGTTTTTCCAGAGATAACATAACTGGATGCTTTTGTTTTGTTCCTCAGCATCTTTCCCTTCCAGCCATTTCCTTCTTGTTCTGAAGAGGTTGTTGAGGGTGAAATAGGAGGTGAACGCTAAGGGGATGAATTGCATCCTTTCACCTTCCTGCCACCATATTGAAATGATGGGAGAACGATTGTGGGCCTCAGCTCTTGAGGGCCTTTCAGAATCCTCCCTGTGAGAGGCACAGACCAGGTTGAGAATCATATTCCTCTAAGTGGATTTCCCTACTTGCTTTCCAGGTTTCCCTCAGTTTCAAGATGCTATAAATTGCGTATTGGATCCATGTTGTTTTTTATTAAATAAAGCTGCATTTGTGGAATATATATAAAGGCAGAAGTCAGGGGCATCCATTGAAAATGCTGGGGGGAAGAATTTGGACTAATAAAAGGAAACATTTCTTCACGCAACACATGATTGATGTTTGGAATATGCTGCCACAGGAGGTGGTGATGGCCACTAACCTGGATAGCTTTAAAAGGGACTTGGACAGATTTATGGAGGAGAAGTCGATCTATGGCTCCCAATCTTGATCCTCCTTGATCTCAGATTGCAAATGCCTTAGCAGACCAGGTGCTCAGGAGCAGCAGCAGCAGAAGGCCATTGCTTTCACAGTCTGCATGTGAGCTCCCAAAGGCACCTGGTGGGCCACTGCGAGTAGCAGAGTGCTGGACTAGTTGGACTCTGATCGGATCCAGCAGGCTCTTATGTTCTTAAGTCCAGCCTGCCCTGTTGCTATTTGCCAGTTGTTCCCAAACCATTTGTGTTTGGGAGAAGAAGTGGAATTACATGTCCTCACTCAAAAGCCTCCTCTACAGCTCGGTCTGTTGCTTTTCCAGCTATCACTCAGATGCACACTTCTTGGAGACAAAGGCTGTCTTCTGAGTGTATTTTAATCAGTATATGTGAGGCAAGTAAACCTGTTGTGGATGTTGAAGGACATCTGTTGTTTTGCTGAGTTCCTTAACAAAAGTCTTTGTATTCTTCCACCAAAGGTGGCTCTTGAGGCATTAGTTTTTCCAGGCTGAGGTAGGTCATGCCTGAGGTTGAATAGTAATTCTAGTGCAGAAGGGCTTCCAATTGGTAATACTGCAAAGGATATCAGTGCTTAGTTTTTGCAGAGCTGTCAATATGTTGCTTGCACAGGAGGAGGGGCAGGGCATGATGAATCCAATCCCCAGGCTATTTCTGTCTATTCTAATTTGGGCCTGAAGCTCCTCATTCTTTTGAGAAGTCTCAGGTTCCTAATTCACACACCGAGTGTTTTGTGTGAGAGCAACCCCTGCAGCATAAAACAAGTTTTTGTGGAACTGTCAATAAGTTTGCAAGACCTGAGGAATGCTGTTAACAATAAGACATTTTGGAGAAGGTTGATTCACAGTCAGAAGTGACTTGACTACAGTTAACACACACACACACACACACACACAGAGTAAGTTGCCTGCACAGTGGGGTGGGGGGGGCACACACACACGAATCAATACAAAGGATTTTTCTGTCAATTCTAGCTTGATCCCAGACATGCTCACACAGATTCTCTTCCCAAGGTAAATGCTTTTGGAAAGTGCTTTTCCCCACTTTTCTTCCCACCAGTGTCCCTGCTTTTCTCTGATCTTCCTCACACCTGCTTGGATGGGGACTGTAAAACTGTCTTCCCACAAGTTTCCTTTGCTGTGGTGCACAGAAACTATTATAGTGTGGTGTTTTGGATTCAAGATGTTCTTGGAGACACATTTGCCCCTTCCACACAGCAAATCTGAACTGGGTTGCAGGCAGGATAAATGAACCCATCCTCACATCGGGCTGTTCACATGGCTTGGTGCCCCATGGACAGCAAGCATATTGACCAGGGCACACGCCTTTTCACGGAGGCATGGGGTTTTGGCTCCGTAGATGTGAGCTGGGATATAAAATAAAGGAAATAAAGGAATTTTAAACTTTAAACTAAAGTACCTCCTGCCCGGCTGTTTGCTCAGCCGGGGCTGCCAGGCAAGTTAAAACCCGGGTTTGGGGGGGGGGGGGACGACAACAAGGACAACAATTTGCATTAGGAGAGGAATCTGTGCGAAGTTCCCCCCAAAAAATGGGTTTTACCCCATCCTTAACCTATGTTTATTGGCCCTTGCGGAAGGGGCCCTTGAATGACATCACATTTTTTGCGACCAATTCTTGGGATACAAGAAAAAAACTGTACAGCCATAGAGGTCCATGCAAAACCCCCAAACAAGAACAAAATTCATGTAATATCTTCAATATTGGCATAAAACATTGTGTAAGCTTTTGAGCACACCAGAGGTCTTCATCAGGCTGGCTGTTATAACCTTCAAAAAGAGAGAAGGGTTGAAGGCAGGTTCTTTGGACTGCGGTGTGAAGGTCTGATTTCGTATGCATCCAATGAGGGGGTGCAGACAGGCTTTATTGCTGGCAAAATATTAGTTTTCAACACATTTCCTGGGAAGCTGCTTGCAGAACCAGTATTTGTTCTTTCACTGAAATACAGAAATAATCCCTAGTCCATCCAAAATTGTCCCCAGTGCCAGTTCAGAGACACATTTCCCTGATAGGCTGAAAGCCATTGGGAACCCCCTTCCAGTCTCTGTGTTTTGTCCAGAGTCAACGAAAGCCAAATCAGGGGCATAACGAGGCAAACTGTAGCCCTGGGCAAAACCTGAGTTGGATGCCCCCCCCCCCATGGTCGGCCACTCCACCACGACCAAAAAATTTTTTGTCTGCTTGGGCAAGTGCACTGTGGGGCATGTTGTCCTCATCTCCAGTGGCTCCCATTTGGAAACAATGGGGGATGGGAACACCCAGCACAGGAGACCATAACTTTGGACTCCCTGAACTGAACCTTACCAAACGTGGGGGGTATCATAAGGACAGTCCCCTGATGATACACTGAAATTTTGGTGCTGATAGCCTAAAAACTGCACCCCCTGCAGGCAAAAAATGGAAACCACACTAAAAATACCCAAAAACGAACCCTGCATTTTGATGCCCCCCACAAGGTGGTGCCCTGGGCAGCTGCCCACCTTGCCCAATGGGCATTACGCCCCTGAGCCAAATCCAATAGTGTTTCCTGTTTTAAGATGGGTCTGAGACCAGAACTAAGAGATATGACTTGTTCAACCCATTTTGTACCCCTGTTCATTGTCACGGGATTAATGTATCTTTGTATTTGTGATTTCTTTCCAAAATCTATCCATGGTTCTCTTCTCCCTCAACGTTAACTGCTTGGGATAGGATTTGAAAGAGAATGGGGTGTGTTCCTGTGGATTTTTACTGTTCCTTTTCCGCAACTTAGCTTGAAACACACCAGAAGGTTCTTCAGCATTTTACAAGTTCAGGAGAGGGCAAGAGAGGGCTAAAGGGATGGGAGGAGGCCATGATGGACAGGAGAGGAAAGCAGAAGAGGCCAGAGGGAGAAATCCCCCAGCTGAAAATGTTTCTCTTCTTTCCTCCTCATTTCCCCCCAACAGCAAAGGTGATTCTAGATCCAGACACAGCCCATCCCAAACTCATCCTGTCTGAGGATCGGAAAAGTGTGAGACAAGGAGAAAAAGCTCAAGCTCTGCCTGACAACCCTGAGAGATTTGACAGTTTTTGTGCTGTGTTGGGCCATGAGGGATTCACAGGAGGCCGCCATTTCTGGGAAGTCCTTGTGGGAAGTGAGGGAGAATGGGGTGTGGGGGTGGCCAGAAAGTCTGTGAAGAAGAAGGGGTGGTTAAACCCCAGTACTAAGGAAGGGATCTGGGCTGTGGAGAAGTGGGGGGAGCATTACTGGGCTTCCGTAAAAGGCTGTGATATTCCCCTGTCCTTCAGAGGGAATCCCAAGAGGGTCCGAGTCTGTCTGAACTACATTGGGGGTCGAGTGGCCTTTTTCGACGCTGACCGAGGAACCCTCATCTATGAGTTTTCTGGGGCCTCCTTCCCTAAAGAAACCCTCCTGCCCTTCTTTTATGTGTATGAAAAAGGCCACCTCAGACTCTGCTAAGACCATCTCTTCACACCAGGAGTCTCAAGAAGAAAATTTGTTTCTCAGAAGCACCCTTCTTTAGTCCTGCAAAGACCTCTCCAGGCACCAAAACTGACTGGAGAATGGAGACATGTTCCCCCTCAATTCCCCAACATTCCCCTTTTTCCTTTGTATCTTATTTCTGAAAGTAACAAGAACACATTTCACTGTGTGAAGAATAAGAGGCTGGTTGTCAAGGAGAGCTCTGAATACACAACCCCCCCCCCTCCCAGCCTCCTCCAGCCCCCATTCTTCTCAGGCACCAGAGGAACAACTTTTAAAAAATCCTGCAGAGGAAAATGAGACCCTGCAAGTTTAAATTAATATTCTGGACTTTTTAAGGTTGCTTAATGGAACACTTCCTGTTAGATTTTGCATCTGCTCAGCATCAGCTTTCTGAAAGGGTATGAAGATCCTTTCCCTTTCAAGGTTGCTACATTCAACATTGTGTGTCAGATGCCAGGAACTGGAAAGATGTTCTGCTTATAATAAAAGTTGTGTTACCTTGAAAACTGGGCTTTCTTGAATTTTTTTTTTGGGGGGGGGAGCAGGGGCAGGTATAGTAACTTCCAGACAATCAGAAGTGTCCTGATGTTTATTGTCTTAAACCACTCCCAATTCTCCAGCTGGACAGAACAATCAAGAGAGGGATTTGTGTAGCCAGGGTCCTGCTGGGTTATGCTTGCATCAAAAGTTTCTCTTCCTGGTTTTGAGTCTCTCGTCATATTATAAGGGTTTTTCATGCACACTGCTGTCTTGCTCTCCTTTAATTCCCAACAACCCCCCACTACAACCCTGCAATGTAAGGCAAAAAGCGACTGACTTTTATCCTGAGGACTGCCCAGAGTCAGAGGCATAGCTGGGCCAGCATGCACCCAGTGCACACTCTGTGTTTTCTGCCCCCGCCCCTTACCTTATTGAAACAGTGCAGGCTGGAGAAGCAGCCTGTTCCCTTCAGGTTTAAAATGGCCTGGTGGAAACTACATTTCCCATGAGACCTTGGGGCTCACAAGGTCTCCTGGGAAGTGTAGTTCCCACCTGGCTGTTTTCAGCCTAAAGGGAACAGGTCACTTCTCCAGCCTGCACTGTTCCAATAAAGTAAGTGTGGGGGGAAGCACCGGGGGGGGGGGGCAGGGGGAGCCGGGGGGGGATTTTCCGCCCCCCCAGGCACACCTGGTACAATGCACATACCCCAGTCCTCTGATAGTTCCACCTCTGCTTCAAACACTTCATCTCTACAGTGCCCTAAAGAAATGTAACCCTCTTATAGCCAATAAACACTGACTCTTCCCCCATCATACAAGCCATGGTTGCATGTTACAAGGAATGTGCTTGTATGTATGTCACCTGTTTGCAAAAAACAGTTAATGTATGTTGACTTTTCCAGCGAAACATGGGGCCAGTATGTGGATAAATGTGTGGTTTAAATGAGATGCTGAGTTGCACATGCATTGATTATAACATGAGCATTACTAAACGCACATAGAAAAATGAAACGTACACTTGTTGCTACTGTGCATGCTTCTACATAAGAACATAAGAAAGAGCCTGCTGGATCAGACCAGAATCCATCTAGTCCAGCACTCTGCTACTCACAGTGGCCCACCAGGTGCCTTTGGGAGCTCACATGCAGGCTGTAAAAGCAATGGCCTTCTGCGGCTGCTCCCGAAGGCCAGTGTATATTTTGATAGTTGAAACCATAAATAGAGAAAGGCCTGACCTGAAAACTTCCTGTCACTGAAGTTTTCACTTAGGTTGGTTTTTTCTTAGGTTGGATGAGCCAGGCTAGTTTGATCTCATCAGATCTCTTAAGGTTGGCCCTAGTTAGTTCTTTGGTGGATTCTGCACAGCATAATAATGGGTTGTATCCATTATTTTTGAATCCCGGTCCATTTTATTCTAGTTTCTCCACTGGCGTACCTGCCTAGGGACGTGGGGTACCCCTTGTCCCCGGGCGCATTGATTGAGGTCACGTGGGGGGCGCCAAAACATCCTCCTACACAGCTAGGGATTGATCAAGCCCTAGCAAGCAGGCACTGAAGCAGCCACTGCTCCCAGTGCCTGTCGTAGCCCCGCCCACTCCGTAGGGTGGCCTGGAGTGTCCAGGGGGCGGGGGAGAAATCCCACTGGGCTCCCAGGAGCAGGACTGGGGAGCTCCGCCTCCCCTCCCCTCTGACCCAAGCGTGCCTTATTATGGGATGGGGTGGCATTACTCAGAAGCCTTCTCCCCAGCCAGGCACAGGAAAAGGCAAGCTGAGCAGGGAGCCCAGCAGCAGCAGCAGAACTGAAGATGATGCTGACGTTTGTTTGGTAAACCTTCAGATGGGGGGGGGGTGACTTGTGAGAGATTTACATGCTTAAAAGTTAATTCCCACTTGCACTGGCTTGGAGCTGTTTCTCAGGCTAGCAGCCTACCTCACAGGGTTGGTGTGAGGACACAATTAGGAAAGTGGTGGGGAGGGAGCCATGTATGTTTTTCTGGGGGTAGGAGGTGATTTGTGAGAGATGCTGCTGACGTTTGTTTGGTAAACCTTCAGATGGGGGTGACTTGTGAGAGATTTACATGCTTAAAAGTTAATTCCCACTTGCACTGGCTTGGAGCTCTTCTGAGGCTAACAACCTACCTCATAGGGTTGGTGTGAGGACACAATTAGGAAAGAGAGTTGGTGGGGAGAAAGCCATGTATGTTTTGCTGGTGGTGGGAGGTGTTTTGTGAGCTGGTGCAAAAAATCATTGTTTGATCGTTGTGGGGGAGGGTGGTCGTCCATACCTGGGGTGGGGGTGGGGGTGGGGGGGCACCAAACTCAGATTTTGTCCCCAGGCTCCAGTTTGCCTAGATTCGCCCCTGGGTTTCTCCCTTTGTATGGGTGCCCATTTTCCACAAAGAAATCAAGTTGAGAGCAGGGGAAATAGTCCAATTTCTTTCTGCTCCTTTTGCATTAACCTACTTTTTTTTACATATGTAGCTAGGCAGGTGCAAACATCCCTGTTTTACTGCATTCAGATTGGCTTTCCCTGTTGGGTGGCAGCTCGAATGATTGTTTCCGGCTTCCTGTGCCTCCTATGTTTTGATTGGTCAACAGCCACCATTATACCTATTGTGTGCTTCTCAGATAGGAACATGTTTTCTGAGCCAGGTATTTCTCACCTTGTTTTATTAAACATGGAGGTGGAAGTGGCACAGCTGCTGGATTTGTTTCTGGTGCTGTGCCTGTGTAACCTCAGCTTGTGGGTTCTGTGGGGCAGTACTTGGAAGGAGTTGCAAAGAACCAAATTTAAACAAAACAGTTTACTTCTCTTTACAAATAACACTTTTAACATTAACATTTAACATTTCAATTCAAAGTCCTGTTCAGGTTGCATTTCAAGTCCTTCTAGTTACAGTCTACTGATACTGCCAAGTCCAATTCTTCTTTGCAAGTGGGTTGGCTCCTGAAGACTCCAAGGGCTTGATGAACAGGTTGCAACATGATGAAGGTTTCCAGGAGAACTCTCACCCATTACAACCACAAAAAGAAACCCTGAAACAATAAACTCCAACATTTACAACATAGCAAAAAATAAACAACTACCTTCCCAGTAGTTCCCAACAATATTGCAGTTTACCTTAACAAGGTGTTAAGGGCTTATACAACCAAGGTCCGAGTCTGGTAGCCTTGTCTCCTCCAAAGAGCTCTGCCAGGCTTTCTGCTGCTCTGAGTCTCCACCCCTTACTGGGTCAACCCATTCAGAGCATGGGGGTTACACCTGCAGCTTCTCAATCAAATGCAGGAGGCCATCACCTTGTGTGCCCAGTACCATGAAGAAATTGAGCAGGTGGCTAGAAGCTCTCAGGTGGCTGGCAGGGAGTGCGCCAGTCCTTACCAGAGATTAACACAGGGACGGTTTACCCTGGCAACTACCCCCAACTAGCCTTGCTACTGGGTTTATCCACACAGGAGTGTGGACTGGTAGAACAACTGTGTCATTGCTTCCTGTGCAAGGAACGGCACAGGAAGTTCTGGATGATCGAGAGGATTTTCATGAGGGTCACCAACAGCCTTAGACCGTATCTGCAGTTCCAGGACATGAACATGTGGGCTACAGTGGCAGTGAAGAAGGGGGAGTTTGGAGGAGGAGTTTGGATTTATATCCCCCCTTTCTCTCCTGCAGGAGACTCAAAGGGGCTTACAATCTCCTTGCCCTTCCCCCCTCACAACAAACACCCTGTGAGGTAGGTGGGGCTGAGAGAGCTCCGAGAAGCTGTGACTAGCCCAAGGTCACCCAGCTGGCGTGTGTGGGAGTGTACAGGCTAATCTGAATTCCCCAGATCAGCCTCCACAGCTCAGGCGGCAGAGCTGGGAATCAAACCCAGTTCCTCCAGATTAGATACACGAGCTCTTAACCTCCTACGCCACTGCTGCTCCTGGGGAAGACAGTCAGCATGGCCCTCTGGTACCTGGCCAGCCCAAACAGTTTCTGGGAGGTCAAACAGCAGTTCAGGGTCACCCTGGCATCTGTAGCAGAAGCTGTGCAAGAGTTCTGCCTGAATGTGGGTTTCACTCTTCAAGAGGGGGGTCCGTTTTGAAGATAATATAGAACAGGTATGCGAATTCTCATGTCTATCCAGCCTATCCCACTTGCTGCCTACTCTGAAATCCTGACAATGTACTCTTCCACAAAGTAATGCTTTGATCTGTGTGTATTTGGCTTTCCTAATTGTGCCCTGCCCTTCTGTGTGTAAATGAGGGGGAGCATGAGCTTTAGGGGGGCCTGTTGGAACGGTTTGGAAAAGTGGGGTGGCCATTTTCTGAAAAAAGGGTTGTGAAGCACATATCTCAAGCCTCTTTGTACTTTATTTATTAATGTGATTTATCTCCTGCATTAGTTCATAGGTGCCTCTCCTCAGAATGTCTGTCCACATCACAACCACACCCCACCTGCTGTGTGGGACAATGCCTTCAGAAGGTTGTGGTGTGTTCCAGGCTACGTGGCCGTGGTCTGGTAGATCTTGTTCCTAATGTTTCACCAGCATCTGTGGCTGGCATCTTCAGAGGTGTATCACAGAGAGAAGTCTGTTATACATTGTGTCCAGACTTCTCTTATAACAATGTTCAAACTGGGGACCTCAGATTCTCCCTTTAAATCCATGCCATCTATGACTCCTGTTGGTGTGAGCACCAGGAAGTTATGCTAGTGATACTCAGTTATAGAGTCCTAAATGCTGGTACATTGACATCTCCAGCTTTGATTTTATTATGTAGCCAATGTAATTATAAGTGATAGTTAGCTTAGATTTGGGGAGTGGTTGTTAGATATTGATAGATGCTGATTGTATTTTGTTAAATATTTAATTAAGATTATTGTAGGCTGTTAGCTAGATAGGTTTATTAGTGGCGAGCCCGAGCCCACTATAGTGGGGAGCCCTCGGCGGGATGTTAGGTGGGACAAGGGACGGCAGGGATGGGGGGGTGCTACCTATGGGGCTAGGGATCCCAGTGTTGGTGGGACGGGGCAAATATGATGGTAGATGGTGGCCATATGGGAGAAGGTGGGTGAGATGCAGACATGCTCGCCCGCCTTCTGACCTCCGATCTATCCCGAGGAACGTGGGTGGTAGGGATCAGGGCTACTCTGCTTCGTCACTGGTGTTGATAAATGCCAGGTCCATAAATAATAAGACCGCTGTTCTCCGAGATATTCTACAGATGGACCTGGCTTGCATTACCGAAACCTGGGTGTGAGAAGGGGAGACCGTTGCCTTGGGTGAGGTCTCCCCACCAGGTTTCGCGTGCCTCCACCGGTCACGAACACAGGGCCGGGGGGGTAGAGTGGCAATGTTCATCCGGGATACTATCCCCTTCAGGGCTGTCCCTGTCCCAGAGATTGTGGGTCTGGAATGTGTTGGCCTGGAGTGGTTGGCCTCGGAGAGGTTGGCTGTCCTCCTGGTGTACCGGTCGCCTAGCGCACCAGGGGACGGCCTGCTGCGGTTGCTGGAGGTGGTGGCTGACTGGGCGTTGCGGTTCCCCAGACTTATTGTCTTGGGTGACTTCAACGTCCATGTCGACACCGCCTCGTGTACGGTAGCTGCGGACCTAGTGTCATCCATGGCGACGCTGGGCCTCTCCTTGGTAAGTTCTGGCCCCACTCATGAGGCCGGGCATACACTAGACCTAGTCTTTGGGTCGGGAATTGATATGGTCATATCCTCTATTGATAGAGTGCCATGGTCTGACCATTATGCTCTGAAGGTCCGGATGGATGTGCCACGACATCCCTGTCTAGGCGACGGGCGGATTTATGCCCGCCCACGGAGACTTATGGATCCGATTGGATTCCTGAATGCTCTGCGGGACCCTGAACCTACCGGCACCCTCGATGGGCAAGTGGAAGACTGGAACTCCCGCCTTTCCGATGCCATCGAGGCTATTGCTCCCTGGCGCCCTCTGCGCCCCCGGACACAGCTGGCTCCTTGGTACACTGAGGAGCTACGCCAAATGAAGCGGGAGCTCAGACGGCTAGAGCGAGTGTGGAGGAAATCTCGTGACGAGGCTGCGCGAACATCTTATAGGACGTTTATGAAGGCCTATGAGATGGCGACGAAGGAGGCGAAGAGGACGTTCTTCTCCTCCTCTCTCGCATCTGCTAGCTCCCGCCCAGCACAATTATTTCGTATTATTCGGTCCTTGACCTCCTTGTCGGAGGGTTCATCAAATTCTCAATTGGCTATTAGCTGTGAGGCATTTATGAGCTTCTTTGCGGATAAAGTCGCGTCGCTCCGCCAGAACCTTTCCCCCACCTTGTCTACAATTAGTGAACTGGAGGCTCCCTTGCCGTCTTCAGGCCCATGTTTGGCCCAGTTTTCCCTGCTCTCTGAAGCCCATGTCAACAGGGTCCTGGCTGCTGTTAGACCTACTACCTGTCCTCTGGATCCGTGCCCCTCCTGGCTTATTTTATTTTTATTTTATTTATTTGTTGGGTTTATAAACCGCCCTCCCCCGGAGGGCTCAGGGCGGTGTACAAAACAAGTAGAGCACAATCAATTTAAAATACAATAAATATATATAATATAAGTTAAGATGGGGTCCAGTAAAAATAAACCCTACCCCATTAAAATGCAGCTGATAAAACTAATAATAACATTAGCTCAAGATGGCGCCTACCATCTATTCCCTCTAAAACATACACCAGAAAAGAAGGGCGGTAGGGGCCACATGATATTACAGCGGCAAGCAGAAGGGAAAGGAGAAGGAAGGAGCTTGCCGGGCGGAGCTACGACCCCACCTGTTGAATATCATTAACAGCTCCCTTGAGCAAGGAGTTTTTCCGGGTGGGTTGAAGGAGGCAGTGGTCCGCCCACTCTTAAAAAGACCATCATTAGATCCTGGAGATCTGGCCAATTACCGCCCCGTTTCGAATCTTTCGTTTCTGGGGAAGGTAATTGAGAGAGTGGTGTTGGAGCAGCTTCAGGGCTTCCTGGAGGACACATCGGCCTTCAATCCCTTCCAGTCCGGCTTCCGTGCTGGGCATGGGACAGAGACGGTTCTTGTCGCCATCACGGACATGCTCCGTATGCAACTTGACCGGGGCGGATCGGCGCTGCTGGTGTTGTTAGATCTTACCGCAGCGTTTGATGTGGTCAACCACGATCTTTTGACCCACCGCCTGGCCGCTTCCGGGGTGCGGGGCACTGTCCTTCAGTGGATTGCCTCGTTCCTCCGGGACCGGACCCAGCAAGTGTGGTGTGGGGACCAAGCCTCCCAAAGGTGCCCACTTCAGTGTGGTGTGCCCCAGGGAGCGCTGCTGTCCCCGCTATTATTTAACATCTATATGCGACCCCTTGCTCAGTTGGTACGGAGCTTTGGGCTGACCTGTCATCAGTACGCTGATGACACTCAGCTCATTCTGTTGATGGAGAGGGGAACGGTCATCGCCCCTGTGGCTCTCCAGCATTGTTTGGAGGTGGTTGCTGGTTGGTTGAAGCAGAGCAGGCTAAAACTGAACCCGTCTAAGACGGAGATCCTCTGGCTGGGGCGGGAGGGAGGGGCTGGGGATTTCCAGCCGCCGGTGTGGGAGGGGGCTACATTGGCACCGGCCTCCTCCGTTCGTAGCCTGGGGGTCCACCTGGATTTGTCTCTTTCAATGGAGACCCAGGTGGCCCATGTAACCCGGGTTGCGTTTTTCCATCTTCGTCAGGCCCGGCGGCTGGCCCCTTTCCTCTCTCAAACGGACCTGGCCACTGTGATCCATGCAACGGTCACCTCCAGGCTAGATTATTGCAACTCGCTCTACGCAGGCCTCCCCTTGCGTCTGATTCGGAAATTAAAATTGGTCCAGAATGCGGCGGCACGTTTGCTCACAGGAGGTGCCGCCAGAGACCATATCTCACCTGTGCTGTGCCGCCTGCACTGGTTACCGATTGAATTCCGAATCGTTTTCAAGGTGTTGGTTTTGACCTTTAAGGCCTTGCGCGGCCTGGGACCTCCGTACCTACGGGACCGTCTTGCCCCACATGTCCCGAATCGGCCTCTGCGCTCAGCAGAGGCAAATTTGCTGGTGATCCCTAGCCCCTCAATGATGCGGCTGACCTCCACTCGGGCCAGAGCTTTTACAGCTCTGGCCCCTGCCTGGTGGAACGCTCTACCTCCAGCTACGCAGGCCCTGCGGGATCTTAAAGAATTTCGCAGGGCCTGCAAGACGGAGCTGTTCCACCGGGCCTTTGGGGGGTCCGGCCGCTGATGCCCCCCCTCTCTTATAATATCTGTGGACCCTGCCGTTCCCCCCTCCCTTCTCCTCCCCTTTTCCTTTTAGGGGATTGCTAGTAGGTCGCCATCGTTAATTTTGATATTCGGATGCTGCATTTTAATGGGGTTGATTTTAGCATATAGAGCTATATTTAACTTTGATTTTATTTGTGCTCTATTTGTTTGTTCTGTTCACCACCCTGAGCCCTTCGGGGGAGGGCGGTTTATAAATATAATTAATAATAATAATAATAATAATAATAATAATAATAATAATAATAATAATAATAATAATAATAATAATAATAATAATAATGCCAAAAGGGGTGGATTTAAAAGGAGAATCTGGGAAAATTTGGAGGGTGCCTGCTGTCAGGGGTGCAATTGTTATGCTAGCAGCACCAAACTTTCAGGGTATCTTTAGGAAACTCTCCTGATGATACCACCCAGATTTGGTGAAATTTGGTTCAGGGGGTCCAAAGCTATGGACCCCCAAAGGTATAGCCCCCATCTTTTATTAGCTCCCATTGGAAACAATGGGGGATGGGGCACCCCCTTTGGAAGTATATAACTTTGGACCCCCTAGACCAAACGTCACCAAACCTGGCTGGTATCAGCAGGAGAGTCTCCTGAAGATACCCTGAAGTTTTGGTATTTCTAACCTAGAAATTGCACCTCCTGCAGGCCAAAAACGAAAATAACACTGGAAAAAATACAAAAACCCTCAAACGGGGGCGGATATGTAATGGGGGGGTTGAACCTGAGGGAAACAAACCCCTTACCTACGTTCTTGCTCCCATGTAATGCATGAGGTGGTGGCGGAGTGTTTCCTGCTGTGGCAAGGGCAGCCCCACCAACTATTGCACAAGCAGATTGGCCAAAGTCTCTATTGTGATGACCCCCTCGCCATAATGGCCTCAATCCTGCCCATCACTTGGCTGAAGTTCTAAATGGACACTTGATGTATGCACTCGTGCCATAGTACATCCTCCGCACCCTCCTGCCTTCTTACTTTGGCCTTGCTGCACCTTGTTGCGGCAGTTGAGTGGCAACATCGAAGAAAAAAGAGACTTCTCAGCCTTCTCTTCTCGAACTCAGGATATGTCTCTGGAGCACGTTGCCTACTGACTTGGCCTGTAACTTGTAACAATGTTCTTAACAACAAAGAGTCCATAAAGTCAAACAGCCTGGTGAATTAAGCATCTCTGCAAGGTGCAGTTAAGGGTTAATCTTTATATTTAATATAATATATTTTATATTATAGTTTATATTATATAATGTACTTTACATTATAGTTAATATAATCTAAAAGGGGAGGGGGAAGAGGCTCATGTAGCAACTCACATCTCATTAGCATGGTGATTTGTCGGCCAGGCAAAAAGGTTGGGGACATGACCTGTTCTTTATAGACCTTGGCAGACAGTGGTGGGGAGGAGTCGGCCATTGTGGTGCACGTTGGCACCAGCAAGATGGGGAAGTGTAGTCCGGAATCCCTGGAAGCCAAATGTGGGTTGCCAGGCAGGAGGCTAAAAGCCAGGACCTCCAAGGCAGCTGTTCCTGAAATGCTCCCTATCCCAAGCACAGCTGGGGAGTCTCCGTGTGTGGATGAGACGGTGGGGTTTGTTAGGACCTGGGCTACATAGGAAAACTGATGAAGAAGCATAACCTACAAACAATCTACAGACCCACTAAGAAAATTCAACAGATGCTACGTTCAGCAAAGGATAAGAGGGATCCTCTAGCTACTGCAGGAGTCTACCGCATACCATGCAGCTGTGGACAAGTCTACATAGGAACCACCAAACGCAGCGCTCAGACACGTATCAAAGAACACGAAAGGCACTGCAGACTATTTCAGCCAGAAAAATCAGCAATAGCAGAACACATGATAAACCAACCTGGACATAGAATATTATTTGAAAACACAGAAATTCTGGACCACTCTGACAACCACTACGTCAGACTACACAGAGAAGCCATTGAAATCCACAAGCACATGGACAATTTTAACAGAAAGGAAGAAACTATGAAAATGAACAGAACTTGGCTGCCAGTGTTGAAAAATACTAGAATCAAGACAGTGTCTAACCAGCTCCACACAACATAGGATGACTATAGACAAAGGAAACAAAGGCCAGGATACTTCTATTCAGATGCTCCCACCTACTGACCTTGCTATCTCCATTGTCACTCCCATGCTATAGACTTCATTGTTACTCACACTTCTATTCAGATGCCCTCACCTATTGACCTGGCTTTCTTTGTTACTCACAGACAATGTTTCTTCACCCACCCTGGACACTCTAACAAGTATATATACTACACTTGCTTTCCCAACATCAGATCCTCTGAAGATGCCAGCCACAGATGCAGGCGAAACGTCAGGAGAGAATGCTGCTAGAACACGGCCATACAGCCCGGAAACCACACAGCACCCCAGTGATTCCGGCCGTGAAAGCCTTCGACAATACATTGAAGTGTGGGTTATTCAGTTCTGTCCATGGGACCATTCCGCTCCAAGATCAGGTGACTATAACTTTTATTGCCCCTCCCTATTCTTAGATTTAGTTTAGAATTATGCATCGGCTCAGTAGTGTGTGTGAGTGCAGTTTATAGAAACTTCCCAAGAGATAAATGTAAAAGGTAAAACTTACATTTATTCAAGCATCTCCAGTTTCCCAGCTTTGTTCCAAGAAAAAGGTAGATAGAAAGAAACCCTAATCTAAAGAATACTATCCCTACGACAACTGGGCACTCTACCGCGCCATCACATGTGTGGAGGTGAGAGAATGCTTCAGTGGGAAAGCCCCACTGAGGCAATCAGCCATTGACCACGTGCTCAGGTCAAAGGCTAGGACAGAAGTAAAACCAGCATGGGGAAGAAAGGAAGTTAGTGGGCGGTATCCTGGCCCAGACAAGGAGGGCAAACAAGAGAGGCAATATCACAGACTGAGATATACAGCACCCCCCCAGTGTCCAGGCATGCAGAAGTTGCTTATTCCAACACCTATATATTCCTTATCTATTCCAGACATAACCCCTCAAAACTTTTTATGTCTTAGGACAGTGTGTGTATTCTGCTGCTTTTATTGTATGCTTGTAGACTGCCATTATCTTTAAATAAAAATTGTTAAACTTTATCCACTCTCCTGTGAGTTTTCTTGTGAAAACTGACTCTCATATACATAAGACAATTAAGGTCTTGTGTTGGCCAGCCTTTTGCTAAACCAAGAGACTGCTCCTGCTAATTCCCCACTGGAAAAAGGAGAAACTTTCTATCACTTTGGGTAACATTACAACCCACTCAAGAAAGAATTTTCATTGCAGCATTCTGTACCAATTGTGGTTTCAAAACACTCTTCAAGGGAAGCCCCACACAGAGCATATGGCAGTAGTCTAACCCAGTCATTCCAAGGGCATGCACCACAGTGGCAAAATCTTTTCTACACTGTAAGGGCTGCAGGTGGCTCACCAGCTGATAGGCAATTCTGATCACTGCAGCCACTTGGTTCTCCAACAAGAGACCCTGGTGAAGCAGTACCCCCAAGCTAAGAATGGCTCCTTTAGGGGGCGTGCAACCCTATCTTGAACAGTTCACATTCAAATTCCTGGGATAGACTATCCCCCCAAACAGACAGACACCAGGATCATCCCTGTTTTGTTGGAATTAAATTTCAGCTTGTTAGTCCCCACCCTTCCAAACTGCCTGGAGACACCTGTTCACAGTTTCCAAAGCCTCCCTGGAACCTAATGAAAATATAAGATACAGTTGAGTGTCATCCAAATACTGGTGGCTACTCAACCTCAATCTCCAGATGACCTCTCCCCATGACTTCACAGAGATGTTGAAAGGCATGATGGGGGGGCAACATGACACCTTTCAGGACCCTATATATCAACAGCCCAGAAACTGAGCAACAGACCCCATGGCACTACATTCTGAAACCTATCATTGAAGTAGGACTGAAACCATTGCAAAACAGCCCTTCCCAGTCCCAACTACGAAGGATACCACAATTCATGATATCAAAAATGGCTGAGAGGGCTAAGAAAATAAGACTCCTCATATCCCTGTCAGGAGGATGTTATCTCGGTGATTGAGATGCATTCCTAACTCTATGTAACTGATTGAAATAACAAATCAGTGCTGCTCAAGAGATATATGTAATCTGCCTGCTATATGTAACCACTGCCATCTGTGCATTCTTTCCTTGATCTGTATTTTATAGCTTCACACTGTTTGTAGGGAAGTAGACTTCCTCTGACACTTCTGTCCCATGAGAAAAGTGTTGAAGTTTTGGTTGAATATGGATCGAGCCCCTTCTATGTGTGTGCAATAAAGAAAGTTATTTCAAGCAGGCATTTGCAACAAAGATAAACTTACTTTCAATTCAGACAACTTTGTGTCACAAACATTGTTCCAAGGAAAGTGAAAGGAATGTAGAAAACTGCATAACAAGTAGATTGGTTTGTTCAGGAACAGTCAGTTACGCCATGTACTCAGTACCACGAAGAAGGAGGAAGTTGGTAGGCAGAGTTAAACATAGAGAGCAAATAATACAACAGGGCAGTCCAAAGACATATAATGCCCCCCCCCCCCCGCGCCCATGGTTCAGGCATGCAATAGTCGCCTATTCCAACTAGGCTTGGTGATTCGGGTAAACCTAATCTCAGATTTGGCCCAAATCTAGCCTATTCGGATGTATTTGGGCCACACGAGGCCTGAATACACGCTATCCGAATTTGGGCCGATCCGAATACCAGGTATTCAGATTGGCCCTATACATATTCGGACTTTGTCTGGCCGATCAGGCTCACAAGTTAAAGGTTTTTTTAAAGGAAATTGCCCCTGCTGCCACAGCACTCAGTGGCATGAGACTTTCCAGTGTTTTTTTTTTAAAAGAATCACCCTCACAGCAGCTGCCGCCACCTCTGAGAGAGGCTTAAAGAAAAAAATAAAATTGCCCCGGCCGTTGCCATCACAGGACTCAGCGGCACGAGGCATTCCATTAAAAAAAATCACGCCCCCCACTGCTGCAGCTGCTGTGTCATGATAGTTCCGTGGGGGGGGGGGGAGTTGCTTTCGCTTTGGCAGCGGGACTATATTTATCCCACTTCCAGCTATGTCCCTTGTGAGGGGCAGTCCCTGAATTTTGGGGTGAAATATATTGTGATTGAAACCTTGTTTTGGAATGCAGAGATTTTAAATTACTCCCAATATTTGTGTTTGAACTCATGAATAAAGAACTAGGAAATCTGAATAGGAAACTAGGGATTTAACCCCTATCAGTCTGTGACTGGCTCCACCTACCAAGCTGTCATTTGGGGACTGGCATCCTCCAAGGCTCTCGAAAAAATAAAGTTGTCTCCAAAACATAAGCCCGTCTATAGTCACCGGCCGCCCACCACATCTCATACTGTTAAGCTAGGTAACGAAGAGGAGGAGGAGGAGGAGGAGAGTTTGGATTTATATCCCCCCTTTCTCTCCTGTAGGAGACTCAAGGGGGCTTACAATCTCCTTTCTCTTCCCCTCTCACAACAAACACCCTGTGAGGTAGGTGGGGCTGAGAGAGCTCCAAAAAGCTGTGACTAGCCCAAAGTCACCCAGCTGGCGTGTGTGGGAGTGTACAAGCTAATCTGAATTCCCCAGACAAGCCTCCGCAGCTCAGGTGGCAGAGCAGGGAATCAAATCCGGTTCCTCCATATTAGAATGCACCTGCTCTTAACCTACTACGCCACTGCTGGTAGGCAGATCATTCAAATTCCATGAATCTAAAGAAGTCAAAACGATTAAAACCCAGTAGATCAAGAATGGGCCATCATGAACACTGAAATTCACCCTACAATATTGTGATGAAACCAAGCCTGGGAGAGCCACGCTTGTTTCTGTAATACCTGGGTTCTTTTTCCAAAACTCCACACCAGCTGAGTTCTCAAGGACTTATTGTGAAAATTCAAATCAAAGAAATAAATAAACTTCAGTTACAGAGATTTATCAGCTAAACACGTTCCTTTTGGATTCCTTTGTCCCTTTCTCGGGAGCCCATGGCCTAGAGATGGTTCTCTGGCCAAGTCCTGAAGTGGAATATTTCAGTCTTTGTCTGTCATGGCTCAGGAAAACTCTGTTCCGGCCACGAGGTAATTTAGGCCTTTGAAGTTTTGCTCTCATATATTTGCATAGGCTTTCCTGTTCTCCATCGGAGATGAAAGCTACCCTTTTCACAGGTAGGTGTGATTTTGATACAGTAACAGAACCACTTCATCACAAATATCCTTTGAGCAACTGGTCTAACCCAGCAGCGCTCTTCTGGTGTTCTTAACCTCACTCACATGAACACATGCAAACACACACAGATACAGACCCTTCACATTAATTCCCGTTCCTATCTATCTGGCTGGGTTCTGCCAAAACCCTCCACCTCTTTCTTTATTCTGAAGAAGTGACATTTCTCCTTCAATCTCTCCAGCGACTTTCTTTCTGGGCCCAGGTCCTGCAGGAACTCCTCCATCTGTCTCTTCAAAGCCCTCTCTGCTCTTATATCCAGATACAACCTCCCTTTTGACCTTCCGGTTCAAAACCCTCTGCCTCTCGAAGATCTCCTGTGCCCTCCAACACTTCCACCCTTCCTGCCCTTGATGCCATGGATTGTCTCAAGAACCTGGTGGGCCACTGCGAGTAGCAGAGTGCTGGACTAGATGGACTCTGGTCTGATCCAGCTGGCTTGTTCTTATGTTCTTAACTTTGGTGTGACCCTGCCTCTCTCTCTTCCTCCCCTGAAAGTCCTCCTTTTTCCTGAACTCTTTGGCATAACTACAAAGTCTCATAATCAGTGGTGGGATTCAGCAGGTTCGCACCACTTCGGCAGGACTGGTTGTTAAAATGGTGCTTGTAAACAATCAGTTGTTAAATTATTTGAATCCCACCACTGGAACCAGTTGTTCAATTATTTGAATCTTACCACTGAACATATGCCTCCCCCCCGCCCCCCACAAAAATTCCAGACAACCCATTATAAGCAGACCATCTTTTCAGCTACTGGTGTCTGAAACACAACTGCGATGAATGTAGCAACTGACAGGGAAGGATCTTCAGAAAGGCAATGCTGAAAAGAGGCAAATCCAAACTCCATAAACAAAAGAAAAGTGCAAGTCCAGAATATTAACTTAAATTTGCAGAGCCTCATTTTCCTGAGGAATCTTTTTATTTGTTCCTTTCTTGCCTGAGAGGAATGAGGGCTGAAGGAGGCCGGGGGGGTGGTGGGGTTGTTTATTGAGAGCTCTCCTTGACAACCAGCCTGTTATTCTTTATCAAGTGAAATGTGTTACTGCTATTTTTAGAAATAAGATACAAAGAAAAAAGGTGAATGAAGGGGGAAAATCTCTCCATCAGTTTTGGTGTCTGGAGAGGCCTTTACAGGACTAAAAAAAGAGAGCTTCTGAGAAACAATATTTTCTTCCTGATGCTCCTGGTGTGAAGGGAAGGTCTTAACAGAGGTTGAGGGGGGCTTTTTCATACACCTGAAAGAAGGGCAGGATGTTCTCTCCAGAGAAGGAGGCTCCAGAGTACTCATAGATGAGGGCTCCTCGGTCAGCATCGAAAAAGGCCACTCGACCCCCAGTGTAGTTCAGACAGACTCGGATCCTCTTGGGCTTCTCACTCAGGGACAGGGGAATATTAGAGTCTTTTATGGCAACCCAGTGATCTCCCCACTTCCCCACAGCCCAAATCCCTTCCCTGGGACTGAAGAGAAAATTGCCCTTTCTCTTCACAGACTTTCTGGCCACCCCCACATCCCATCCTCCCTCATTTTCCACAAGGACATCCCAGAAATGGCGACCTCCTGTGAATCCCTCACGGCCCAACACAGAACAACAATAGTCAAATCTTTCAGGATTGTCAAGAAGAGCTTGAGTGTTTCCTCCATATCTCAAGCTTTTCCAATTCTCAGACAGGATGAGTTTGGGATGGGCTGTGTCTGGATCCAGAGTCACATTTGCTGTTGTGGAGAAATGAGGAGACAAGAAGAGAAAGATTTTTAGCTGGGAGATTTTTCCCTCTGGCCTCTTCTGCTTCTTTCTTCTGCTCATCATGACCTCCTCTCACCCCTTTAAGTTTTTTCTGCCTTCTCCTGACTTATTAAAAGGCAGAGCAGCCTTCTGATGCACTTTAAGCTCAAACATGTAAAAGGCACAATAAAAATCCACAGGAACACAACACATTTCCCACCAGTTCCTACCCCAAGCAGTTAACCTTCAGAGAGAAAAAAAAACAGGGAGATTTTTTAAAATAAATCACAAATGGGAGAGAATTATATAAAAACATCCAAATCCCATGAAAATGAGCAGAGGCACAGAATGAGTTGAATGGATCATGGCTCTTGGTCCTAATCTGAGTCAATCTCAAAATTGAATTTGATTTTCACTGATTGTGAACAAAATGCAAAGACCGGAAAAGGGGGCCTCATGGTTTTCAGCCTGCCAGAGAGATGTATTTCTCAAGTGGCACTCGGGACAATTTTCGATGGGCTTGGGGTGGTTTCTTTATTTCCATGTGTGATAAATTGGTTTAGCCTTCAGGAAGGAAGCCTAGGAAGTCACACTAGCCTGTTAAAAAACCTTTGATCCTCAGAGAAACCAAACTGATTGGGAACAAAGGATTAGTTTAGAAGCACATGTCAGTAACCGAAAGTTATCTGAGAGGCAAAGGGGGACGAAGGATGGATTCTACCATGGGGAAGCATCTCCTGGCTTCAAGTCTACACAGAAAGATAATGGGAACGTGCTTGGCTGAGGAATTTGTTTATTTCTTTGTTTTCAATTTTACAATAAACCTTTAAGTTCTCAGTGGTTTGGAGTATTTGGAGAAAAGAACCCAGGACAGAAACACAGGACTGAACCTTCCCATTCCTGGTTATCGTGACACACTGAATGATCAAACACTGGTTGAAGGCAGCTTCTCAGGGAATGTGCTGCAAGGTAATATTTTGTCAGCAATAAAGTGAAGGTTAAGGCTTGTCTGTATCAGTGGATGCAAGTGAGATCATACCTTCACATCACAGTTCGAAGAATCTGCCTTCCACCCTTCTATCTTTTTAAAGATTGTAACTTCCAGCCTGATAAAAACTTCTGGTTTGCTCCAAAGCTTACACAATATTTTCTGCCAATACTGAAGTTATTACATGCATTTTAGTCTTGTCTAAGGCTTTTGCATGGATCACTATGGCTGTACAGGTTTTTTTCCTGTATCCCAAGAACAGAATTTGTTCAATTATTGGTTCAAAAAAATGATTCCCCGTCTTGTGCTGTCATTCAAGGTATCTCCAAAGACACCTTGAATCAAAAAGACCCCTCTAATGGTCTCAATGCATTACAGCAAAGGAAACTTGGAGGAAGGGAGACAGAGCAGGGTTTACATTCCCTTTAAACTCTTTTCATCTTCTAGAGATATCCAGGTGCTTCAGTGAAGATTTGTGTGGTTTCCCTGTTGCTGGTAGCTACTGATCAAGTGCAGCAAAAATGAGGCTTCTGTATGGCTGATTTCCCCACACTTTCCCTGCCCCAGCCCCATAGCAGTTCCCTCCCCTCCACCATTGAGCCACCAGACCTTTGGCAGTTTAAAAAATAGCATATCATTCTATCAATGCCTTTCCCTGTATATTGTCACAATAGAAAGGTCTAGACTAGAGGCTTGCTTTTTAATGAAAGCTGGGAAGTCAGAGAACCAGGTACACATATTGGTAAAATGTATATAACAATATAATAGTATTGTCTTTAAAAATATTAGTGTTGGCTTAAAAAAATAAATTCCTCAAGAAGTAAGGGAAAGAAATGGTAGCCACAGGGTCAGGGAAATGACTGATACATAGGTGGGAAATCAAAAGTTTCCCATCCACATAGCAGCCATCCAGGCTTCACGGCAAAGCAGGTTTGAGGAAGATCGGAGAAAACCTGGGAAACCCCAGCAGGAGCACAGATGTGGTAGGGGAAATGTGGGAGACAGGACTTTCCCAAAGTGTTGAAACCAGGGCAGAGAACCTGGTGAAGATGTCCAAGATCAAGCTAAATTGACGTGAATTGACCCATTGGACAAAGTGGACAATGGCCCAGGGTGCCCCCTTGTGGCAGGCACCAAAAATGTAGGGTTCGTTTGTGGGATGTTTGGGTATTTTAGTGGGTTTTCTGTTTTTGACCTGCAGGGGGCGTGGTTTTAAGGCTAGCAGCACCATAATTTCAGGGATGTTTCGGGAGATTCCTGATGCTATCACCCAGGTTTGGTTCAGGGAGTCCAAAGTTATGGACTCCAAAAGGGGGTGCCTTATCCCCCATTGTTTCCAATGGGAGCTAATAGGAGATGGGAACTACACCTTTGAAGGTCCATAACTTGGATCCCTTGAACCAAATGTCACCAAACCTGGGTGGTATCATTTGGAGAGTCTCCTAAAGATACCCTAAAAGTTTGGTGCTGCTAGCTTAACAATTGCACCCCTGACAGCAGGCACCCCCAAATTTCCCCAGATTTTCCTTTTAAATCCCCCCCTTTGGCATGGATTTACAGAGAGAATCTGAAGTCCCCAGTTTAAATATTGCTTTATGCCAAATAAAGGCTAAATGAATGAATGAATTTAAACATTGAATGTGATGTTGTTTCCGGGTGCAGGAAAATCCACCCCAAAATAGCATCACTTTCAATGTTGTTTTAACTGGGGACCCCAGATTCTCCGTTTAAGATGGATTTAAAAGGAGAATCTGGGCTCCCTAGTTTAAACAACATTAAAAGTGATGCTGTTTCAGGTTGGATCCCCCCTTCAAAAATAGCATCACTTTCAATGTTGTTTAAACTAGGGAGCCCTGGGTGTGTTTAGATTTGTGTGTTGGGGCATGTTCTATAATGTGATGTTGACTTTGAGATGACCTGGTGCAAAAAATGTTGTTTGGTCATGGTGGGGGAGGGATGCTGCCCATATGGGGCGCGCAAAACTCAGATTTTGCCGCGGGCTCCATTTTCCCTAGGGGGAAACTGGATACAACACAATAAAATGTTTTCATAGCAGTCATAAAACATTTTGAAAGCATTTTGAAAATGTTTTCAAAAAAATTCTGCTGTGTGGCCTATTGCTGCGTTCAGATTTGTGAGTTGGGGCATGTTCTATAATGTGATGGTGACTTTGAAACGACCTGGTGTAAAAAAATCATTGTTGGTCACGGTGGGGGAGGGCAGCTGCCCATGGGGGGAGCGCCATACTCAGGTTTTGCCCAAGGTTCCAGTTTGCCTAGTTACTCCACTGAATTGACGGAAATATCCTGGGCAATGATTCATGTCCCCTCCCTGCCACTGTGCAGGCAACTTACTGTGTGTGTTGGAGCAGCAGTGGCGTAGGAGGTTAAGAGCGTAGGAGGTTAAGAGCTCGTGTATCTAATCTGGAGGAACCGGGTTTGATTCCCAGCTCTGCCGCCTGAGTTGTGGAGGCTTATCTGGGGAATTCAGATTAGCCTGTGCACTCCCACACTCGCCAGCTGGGTGACCTTGGGCTAGTCACAGCTTCTCGGAGCTCTCTCAGCCCCACCCACCTCACAGGGTGTTTGTGCAAGGAGATTGTAAGCCCCTTTGAGTCTCCTGCAGGAGAGAAAGGGGGATATAAATACAAACTCTTCTTCTTCTTCTTCTTCTGTGTGTGTGTTAAGAATAGTCAAGTTGCTTCTGACTCGGAATTTGTGTGCTCCAAAATGTCCTATTGTTAACAGACTTCCTCAGGTCTTGCAAACTTATTTACAGTTCTGCAAAAACTTGTGTTATGCTGCAAGCGTTGCTCTCACACAAAACCATCAGTGTGTGAACTAGGAACCTGAGACTTCTCTCAAGAATGAGGAGCGTCAGGCCCAAGCTAGAATAGACAGAAATATCACAGGTATTGAATTAATGCCCTGTGCCTGCTCCTGTGCAAACAAATTATAGACTGCTCTGCAGAAATTAAACCATATTCTGGTATTCTTGGTGGCAACTGAAACAGAACTGCAGTATTACCAATTGAAAGCCTTTCTGCACTATAATTGCTATCAAACTTCAAGCATGACCAACCCCACCCTTGAAAATATGGATGCCTGGAGAGCCACCTTTGGTGGAAGAATACAAAGACTTTTTAAATGAAATTCAGATAAATAACAGATGTCATCAGGCATCAAGAACAGGTTTCCTTGGCAGTTCCCAACATCTGGGTCAGGCAACTCTGTCACAAAGAGGAATTCTGCTGTTAACGAACAGTTTAGCAATGACTAGACTGTTCTAACCCTCCCTGAATTAAATGGGAGAGAAGCTAAATGAGTTTGCTGTAGCTGGAGGCTATTCTGTAAACCATTCGGAGTGAGAAATTGATATCAAAGTGAGTGTAGGACAGCCAAGGAGAGCCAATTTGTGAAGGACAGCCAATTTGTAATGGCAGAGGACCAGAAAGCTTTCCTAGGAGAAGAACTTTAATCACAGTGAAGCTGGATTGGACTCTTGATTCCTAAGCATGAGACAAAACTGTGATAGAATTTTCCCTACCCTAATGGAGAAAAGAGAAGAGAGGGGGACATTGAACAGCACTGCTTGCTTTAAGTGCAAATTCCCAACGAAATACAGAGGTGAATCCTCTTGGGAGCAGAAAAAGAGCACTTTTAGACTCTTAAAATTAAGGACTTTTTGAAATAAGGATGTAGAAACCAAATAAAAATAAGCTCTTAAAGAGGTAAAGAGACAAGTCATCTTTATGAACAAAAGACAAAGGACATGAAGAACGGATAGAGAGGCAGAGAGGTGGCTGGCTTTGGAGGAAAGTGTGACAGTGGATAACAAAGCAGCCTCCACCAATAGAGGAATTAGGAAATGAAAGATGAGGAAGGAGAGGAAAGATAGGCTGTGGGGTGCCACATATCAAAAGGAGCAAGAAGCGACTGTGGAGAGCAAAAATAAACAAACTGAGAAAGGTGGCACTGGAAGAGTACAAATGACTAATTCCAGAAAAAATATTGCAAAAACAGGATGTGTGAATGAAGTGAGGACACTAGAAAAAATGACACGTGAACCCAATCAGAAACTGGAATAGCTGATAGACTTGATGGTTAACTTCCAAAGGAGAGATTTAATAAGCTGGATAGTGAACTTCAGGAAGTAAAAAAAGAACTGACCCAAATTAAAAAATTGGAGACATCCATTAAACATAAATTATGTCCTAAAGGAAGTAATAGAAAAAGTTGGGGAACTAGAAAAAAGTTGAAACCAACCAGAAGCAAATACTGAATTGCTTAGTTAAAATGGCTGTTATGGAACTGAGATAAAAGGAGACTGTTCTAAAGACCCTCTGCACAGCAAATGTATAACACGTTGCAGTTGGGATAAAGTAACCTGTTTTTGAGTTCATATGAATCAGTGCAGGCAGCAATTAGAGCCCACGGAAACAATACAGGTTGCTGTCGCACCTTCATACGGAGATGTGTATCTTTTTAAAAATTTACTTCCCACCAATGCATAGCTACCCAGTTATGCACAAATGAACCCCCACAACCATGCTGATATCTCATGATATGACTATCTGCACCTGCATGGCAACACAGATGTAAGCCACAAAATAATTTTAAATTGGAAAACAGAGGCGAGCAAAGTGCCTTCTGCCTAGCCATTCACTTGCAAGCAGCTGCACTCTGGGATTTTTGAAAAGCCTCGCGAAAAGCACAATTATCAGAAAACCCGGTTTTGGAGAAACAACACTGGGCAGACTCATTTTAGGGGTGGTATCTGTATGATTCTTACCCAAATTGAGTTATTTAACCATCCTACTTCCGTGTTTATTGGTCCATGCGGAGGGGGCCTTGGACTCAGGAGACTTAAAGACAACTCAGAAGACTTAGGGAAAAGAATTATACCAGCATTGGCAGGTCTACTGGGGCAAATAAAATGAGGACTCAGAAGAAGAAATAGAATATATAGAGTGAATTCAAGGTATAGTAGAGAGACAAAGGTGCCCAAAGACATATTAATTAACTTCACCAATGAAATGATGAGATGAAGTGTTTAGGAAACTCTCATCCAAAAAACTGAAGGTAGAGGCGGATATAATTATAAGTGTTGAAAGAAATACCTGTTTAAATTCTGAGGAAAAGAAAAGCATGTGACTTCTTGGTAGAAAAATTGAAAAAAACATGATATACTCTTTAGATGGGTGCAACTACTAGGACTGCTGTTTACCTACAAGCCTAGGAGATAATAACATAGGCTCAAGATTTCCTGATGAGAAAAAAAGGACTTAATGAATGAGATTGCATAGCTATACTAAAAAGTTAGACATATTTTTGTTACTATTAATTAATCCTTATTTAACTGTTTGTGTGGTGTAAAATGAATTGTAAAATACTTACATGCAATGTTAATGGGTTAAATTCAGTCAAGAGAAGGAAAATATTTCATTATTTAAAGCAGACGCGCAATGATATTATATGTATCCAAGAAACACATGTTAGGAAAAAGGATGAAAAATGTCTTAAATGTGACAAATTGGAAAATCTATGAATGCTGCAATGTCAAAGAAAAAGAGAGGTGTATCTATGTATGTAAAACAAGAATTAAGACCTGAATTGATATTTTGGATGAGTCTCCAAGGCATTTAGGAGTAGAAATAGAAATACAAGGAGCAAAGGTGTTAGTAGTAGGTATATTTGTACCCAACACTAAAAAAATCAGACTTTTATTATAAGCTGACAAATATACTATTAGAATATACATATAATTGGATTTTGTTGGGGAGTTTCAATGGAGTAGTAGATCCTGTATTCGACTGGAAAGGTGAAAAGAGAAAAAATGTCTACAAAAAAGACAGAAACAGACTACCTAAGGGTTTTAAGTCAATGATTCAGTGGTTAGAAATAAAAGTCATGTGGAGAGAAAGGGTTGGACTTGGAACAGCTGAGGAATATACCTTTTTCTCAAATAGACAAAATAGCTTCTCAAGATTAGATATGATATAGGCATCAGGGAGGTAATGTTTACAAACAAAGGATATTAGGATACTACCAAGACTAATATCTGACCATAACCCAATTCAGTGGAAGGAAGCAACTGAGTTGGACATTAAAGGATTTGTCCGTGCAGCATAATAAATGCACTGGAAGCTGTCCACCAGTTGCCCAGAGGAAGGAGGAAGGCAAGAAAGAAATGCAATCACACAGAACAGCTTCCTTTCACAAAGGCTGATCCACACGGGCAGTAAACAGCGCCCCAGGGATGGCAAAAACGCTGTCCCTGCGAAGCTGTTTGCCTCACCACCCCCAAGCAGCATGAAGACACCGCTTTTAAACCTCGCTTGTTGAGCGACGTTTTCCAGGGGGTGCATGTAGATGCTAAAGAGCATCGGGAAGAGTGTTGCTCTTTGCGGCACACACATACAATAGGGCATGGTTCAGAGATCTCACCCCCAATGTTCACAGTGTATAACAGACTTCTCTTATAGCAGACTTCTCTCTGTGATACACCTCTGAAGATGCCAGCCACAGAAGCAGGTGAAACGTTAGGAACAAGATCTATCAGACCAAGGCCGCATAGCCTGTAAAACTCACAACAACCAGTTGAATCTGGTTGTGAAAGCCTTCAACTATACTTTCAATGTTTTTAAATCTAGGGAGCTCAGATTCTCCCTTTAAATCCACTCCAAAGGGGGTGGATTTAAAGAGAGAACCTGGGGAAAATTTGAGGGTGCCTGTCAGGAGAGCAATGTTTAAGGAACAGTACCAAAATTTTAGGCTATCTTCAGGAGAGTCTCCTGATGAAACCACCCAGGTTTAGTGAAGTTTGGTTCAGAGGGTCCAAAGTTATGGACCCTCAAAAGGACCCATCTACCATTAGCTCCCATTGGAAACAATGGGGGATGGGGCACCCCTTTTGGGGGTCCATAACTTTGGACCCCCTGAATCAACCTTCACCAAACCTGGGTGGTATCAGCAGGAGACAATCCTTATGATACCACGTAGGTTTAGTGAAGTTTGATTCAGAGGGTCCAAAGTTATGGACCCTCAAAATGATAGCCCCATCTACTATTAGCTCCCATTGGAAACAATGGAGGATGGGGTCACCCCTTTTGGGGGTCCATAACCTTGGACCCCCTCAACCAAACCCCACCAAACTTGGCTGGTATCATCAGGAGAGTCACCTGACGATATCCTGAAATTTCGGTGCCGCTAGCCTAAAAACTGCACCCCCTGCAGGCCAAAATTGGGAAAACAGTAAAAAATACAGAAAGCCACAAACAAACCTGCAATTTTTGCGCCCACCACAAGGTGGCGCCCGGGGCACTTGTCCCCGGATGTCCCCATGGTAGCTATGCCTGTGGTTTGATGTTTGGGAGAAGAAGTGGAACTAAGTGCCGTCACTCACAAGTCCTGTCTTCAGCTCGGTCTGGCTGCCAATCGAGTACCGGGTCATGTTTAAAGTTCTGGTACTGACCTTTAAAGCCATTCGCGGCCTTGGCCCCACATATCTGAGGGACCGTCTCTCCATGTATCACCCTTCTAGGCCCCTCCGCTCATCCCTGGCCCAAAGGCGATCCGGCTGTGTTCTATAAGGGCCCCTACTTGGTGGAACAGGCCCTGTGGGACTTACAGAGTTTCCGCAAGATCTGCAAAACGAACCTGTTCCGCCAGGCATTTGGTCGGCAGGGGTAATATTGATCTCTCGCCATATAATAAACATCTGGCCTCCCATGGATACGAGTAAGGGGGGGAAGGGGGGGAGTTGAAGCCTTCTGTGAGTTATATATGGTTCTTCTTAATCAGTTATTGTTTGTTGTTACTATTTTAATTGTTTTTATTGTTTTTATGGCTAATGTTGGACTAATGGCTAATGTTTGGTGCCGCTAGCCTAAAAACTGCACCCCCTGAGCCCTTTGGGGAAGGGCGGCATATAAATGTGATTGATTAATTAATTAAGTCCATTAAAGACAATGTATTGTCAAAAGCTTTCACAGCCTGATGCAACTGGTTGTGGTGGGTTTTCCAGGCTGTGTGGCCGTGGTCTGGTAGATCTTGTTCTTAATGTTTCACCTGCATCTGTGGCTGGCATCTTCAGAGGTGTATCACAGAGAAAAAGTCTGTTTCCATTAAAGACAGTTGCTTTACTGCTTCATTTGAGAATGACTGCCTGTTTGTACTTCAATCCTTCATATGGATCTATGGACTTGAACAGCAAAAAAAATCCTTTCTGCATTAATATGTTAGTGTTTTGTTCCCTCAACATGAATCCTTTGTGTATCTCTGAAAAGACACCAGCTTGAAGAACACACATTGCAAGGTGAAACTTTTAAAGAAATCATTGATCAACGTATATACCTTTTTGCAGCTGAATTCCAGAATCCAGAGTGTCTGAGGAACCAAAGGAACCAAAGTGAGAAGCAGATCCTTGTTCCTGTCACAAATCTTCTAACAAAAACTTCAGCTAATAATATTGTTCAGGTTTTTTCCTTAGGGAGGGAAGGTGCCATGGCATAGCCCCACCTCATCAAATCTTGAAAGCTAAGCAGGGTTGCTGCTTCTATGGGTGACCCCAAAAGATTATGCAGACTACAGCAATGGCAAATAATTCTCTGCTTCTCCCTTGCCTTGAAAACCTTTTCCTGGGGTCACCCTAAATTGGTTGTGACGCGATGGCACATGTGGACACACATCTTCTGAATTTCAGATGAAAGGTTAAGTAGAACCTACTTCTGGAAAAAAATTATTCCCAAATTTTATTACTGTGGAAATATTCACATTTATTCCATTTTCACCATTCACTTTGAGATTCACTTCATAATAAGTATGCTTAGGACTGAGGCCCAAGCTAAACTTGGGATCTCCTCAAACAGAAGTTCCACAGTGTCTTATCCTAAGCAGGAAAAAATCCTTCTAAACCCCCAGATTTCAATGGGCTTAGACAGGGGTGAATCTGCTTAAGACAGCACTCCCGGTCCTCTGTGGCCTCAGCTATGACATTCTCAAACAAAAACACTCAGTCCAAGGGGTCAGTTTTCACATGTCCAGTTTGGCCATAGACACACTGCAATGTTTCCCCCCCTGAAATGCATCAGGAAGATGTCTCCATTAAATGAGGGAACCCTGAAGGTCAGTTACCTCCTCCCTCCCCTCCCCTCCCCTCCCCTCCCCTCCCCTTTCCTTTCCTTTTCATTGTTTATTTTACCATCTACCTCACAGTTTGCCCCTGCACAGGCAAACTGATGAACTGAGATAAGCAACTTAGAATAAGTTTGAGAAAATCCCAGTTATACAATTCTAAGCTAAAGCTGTGGGATAATTCTGAAAAGAAAACTTTACAAGGTGAACTAAAATGACCTTCCTAAACTTTATATAAATTCCTTACATTCCTGGATCTGCTAATGATATTAACAGCCTAAAGCAGTGATTCCCAAAATGGGTGCTACCGCCCCCTGGTGGGTGCTGCAGCGATCCAGGGGGGCGGTGATGGCCACAGGTGCATTTGGGGGGTGATGAATAACTGTAAGGGGGCGGTGAAAGCATAAAAGAAAGAAGAGAAGATTTAGAAAAATTGATTTATGTATTCCGCTCATAACGCTTAATTTTTCTTTGAACAACGTACTGGACGTTGGCTCGGTTCCCGCATACTCCCTCACTTGCATTGAGGTATGTGCAATCGCGCACTGCTACTGTTCATGTGGTGCCACTGAATTGCTGTTTAAAACACGTGAGCACTATGAGCGTTGCTGCGGGCAACTGCCACTTGTGCGATTGGTCGATCGCAAGGCCAAAGCCTGGAATGGCAGTGGTAGTACTGGCTACTGGCAGTACTACCAGCAGATTTTGGAGCACGCTATGAATCAGGAGATTTCCCGTAATTATTACGCATAATATAACTCTAAGTTAGATTGTTGTGATATTGTGACAAGTTAAAGTTAACTAACAAATAGTGTGACTATAATTGGTGAGTATTATTTATTTATTTTGTAATAATTATATGCGCTTTACAATTAATAATATCATGTTTATTTATTTCATTAGTATCTATTTTAGTTTGTTTTTTACAAAAATATTTCAAAAAATTACCAAAAAAATTAATTAAAAATACCTCCATAAATTTTTTATTTTTTCTACAGATAATAATGGCTCAACCAAAGAAAAAATGTAGAAAGTATACTAAAACACATCTGGCCCAATCTAACATCCAGTCTAAAATCCCTGCAGCATTCCTTCATTACCTGTGATTTGCTTCATGATGCCCTTTAAAAAGAGATTTCGATCGGAGCAATCCAAGATACGCCACTTCAATGCAAGAGGAAAAGTCACTGGATTCTCAAACACCTTCTTTTCTTTATACCTTGAGGAAAAATCATGCTGAAGTATCCATCCAATTTATAACTCCCCACCCCAGGGGATCAGAGAAAAAGAAGAAGGAATTGGCAGAAAGCTTAGAGACACAGGCTGAGTCTGAGAGAAGAACAAAATGGGAGGTGTTTGGATTGAAACATTCACCTCAGTGTAGCCCCTGAGAACCCAAAACCACACAGTAGTTGGGAGCAGCTATTTAAAAAGAGTACCAAGCCCATCTGGACTCATAATACCACCATGAGGGGAGGAAAACCTCTGGCCATAATGCCACCATTGTGGAAGGAAGCACTCTGGCCTCTTCCACCAATCATTTTTCCATGCTGAAAGTGCACTGCAGGGGATGTTATTTCCAAATTTTTGCTGCCCCACAAGAAAGCTGGTGTCATTAGAGTTCTGGACTAGAGAAAGACCCTGGTTCAATTCCACATTCAGTCATTTGTCTCACTGGGTGACCTTAGACCAGTCTCTTTCTCTGGCCCTTTTTGCACACAAGGTTTGCTCTGGAATAACTGCAACGCACATTGACATCCCGACCTTTTTGTTGCCGGTTCGTCGCTTGACATCATTCGCACTTCGGCTGGTTGCTCTGGAACCGCATCTGAATCCAGAAACCCTGATAGTTTGCATTGCTGCGGAATGTGATGCAAACGAGAGTTCTGATTGGCTGCTTGGCCGTTACTGGGCATGTCGTTTGTGACGTAACAGGAACAGTAAAATCTGCACGCACAACTGGCAAATTCCTTGCTCCTCCCGATTGGCTGGGAGAAATCGCATCACCGCGGGGGCGTGATTCTTAAAACCTGTTCGGTAGTGTGATGTTTCACATATGGGGGCAGAAATGTGGAGGGAAACTGTTTTATCTGAAAAAGTTGCAGAAGCATCGAGCGACAGAAAAAATGTGAGGCGACGCCTCGAATGGGCAACAGAGTAGGGGTCGAACCGCATTCCGGAGCCAGTATGTGTGAACAACAAGCAGAAACCGTGACGACCACAAATATTTAATCCAGAACAAACAGTGTGTGCGAAAAGGGCCTCTCTGAAGAAATCTGTTGTAAGGATAAAACGGAGGGCAAAATTGGATTCATCTTTTTCTTCCTCTCCCATAATACCAGAATTCAGGGGCACCCAAAGAAACGTTTGAGAAATAGGTTAGGGACAGACAGAAGGGCATATTTCATACTCAATCAGTAATGACTTTATTGAATTCATTGCTGGGTGAGGTACTGATGGCCACAAAGATTGAAAGCTTTAAAAGGGAATTAGTTTTCTGAAGCAGGAAACTATAGAACTACGAGAATTGGAGACTGAAGGGTGCCTCCATAGCCAAAGGTAGCCAATCTCCAAGGAGCACTGTTAGCAGGCAGCATCAGGGAACAGCCTTGGCCTCTATGCCTTGTTTGTTGGCTGTCCAGGGGCAGTTGTTGGCCACTCTATGAAACAGGATGCTGGGCTCAATGGACTACTGGTCTCATTCAGCAGGCTCTGCTGGTGTTCTCAGGAGTGAGGCTGATGGACAGTGGAAGCAAACAGGTCACATGACATCACTGCTGTTCCTTTTCCTCATTTATCTCTGGTGGGAGATATAGAATCTTTTGTCATTTGATAATTCTTCTTCCTCTAAATCCAACTGAGGATACTTTCAGCAGAAGCACAAATTTTCTGGCTTCCTAATCATTGGTTTTCTCTTTGCAATGGCAACCTAGCCCCCTTCCAGTGTAAAGAAGGTTAATCGGAAAAATCCACTTACCTCTGCAAGGTGCTTTTGGCATCCTAAAGCCAGAGAAAGAGAAAGTGAGAGAAGAGAGATCACAATGGTTACTAAAAGGCCATACCAGGAAGACTCCCTGCACTTTGGAAGATTCTACACTCTGGCCTTTTTCTTCTGTCTGGCTAGCAGATTTCATTCAATGTTTGGAGTGAATTTTTATACAGTGGGAAGAAATCTGTGTAAGAATAATATGAGCAAAATAGAGCCATTTCAGACAGAGCTGAGTGATTTTGATGACCCAACAGTCGATACTTTCACAAAGGAAGTCAGGAAGTCCTTAAATCAGGATGTGTATTTCTTATGGTTGCCCGAGGATGAAGACATTCCCAGCAATATTATCTGCACCAACCCTTATTGCCACTGGAGGACATCTCCCAGACTTAAACATAATACCTAGATTATGCTGGGCTCAATCGAGCAGCAGTGGCGTAGTGGCTAAGAGCAGGTGCACTCTGATCTGGAGGAACCGGGTTTGATTCCCTGCTCTGCCACCTGAGCTGTGGAGGCTTATCTGGGGAATTCAGATTAGCCTGTACGCTCCCACACACGCCAGCTGGGTGACCTTGGGCTAGTCACAGCTTCTCGGAGCTCTCTCAGCCCCACCCACCTCACAGGGTGTTTGTTGTGAGGGGGGAAGGGCAAGGAGATTGTAAGCCCCTTTGAATCTCCTATAGGAGAGAAAGGGGAGATATAAATCCAAACTCTTCCTCTTCTTCTTCTTCTAGATTACAGTACAGTCATACCTCGGTTTCCGTTGCCTTTGGAAATCGTTAGTTTCGGTTTTCACCGATGGGATCCAGCCTTTCGTTGCCTTCGGTTTTTGTTGGTCGCCTCAGATTTCATCGGTGTGCTGATGAAATCCGAGGTGACTTTTGTGTAAGTTGCTATGCTGTTTGCGTTGCACCTGCACAAACAGCGTAGCCTTGGTTTTCGTCGGTTTCAGTTTTCACTGAGGTAATCCGGACGGATTATTGACGAAAACTGAGGTATGACTGTAGCATCGTAGCAATATACTGGTCTACAGCTTTCATTTTTAAAAAGTATTTACTCCTTGTTATAAATAGAAATGTACGGTCTTTTAAAACAAAAGATAAGAACCAGTGACATTGTTATAACGTTAACTATTATGATGGTATAACACTATAGAAATCTAGTGATCGTTCTTTTTTAAAAGCCAGAGAAAAGTCTTCTGAACGCTGGGTGTGGGGGTTGGCCACAGGGACTGAGTTTTGGTGCAAGTGGAGGAGGGAACTGCAAAAAAACCCCCATACTTTCCTATCCACATGGCGAACAAAAGGCACTTTGATTGCAATCTTTCCAAAAAGAGCATACCAAACCAGCACCCTTTTTGCATGCACAGCTTGCCACAACTTGTCCCAGTGGGTTGTATAACAGCAACATTTGGGGTGAAATCATTCCACACCCCTCCATTCTCCCGGTTGTTTTTCCCCTTGGGCGTTTTCGCACACACTGTTTGTTGCAGATCTGGCATGTGAGGTCGTTGCCGTTTCACACATTTGTTCGCACACACTTAAGCCGAAATGTGTTCCGACTCCCTTTCTGTGCCACATTCCAGCCGTTGTTCCGCATTTTTCCTGTTGCTCAATACTTCTGCAACTTTCTTGGAAAAACCGGTTTCCCCCCACAATCTGGTGGCTAGGTGCGAAACAAATCTGGAGTAAGCGACAGTCAGGGGTGACGCCCACAGTGTGACGCGATTTGATCCAGCCAATGGGAACGCTGATTGGGCTTGCCGGTTGCGCAGCGCAAGACATCCCATTGTTCCGCTTTGAGTCTCACTCAACTCCCTCCCTCCTACGCATTTGGTTGTGTGTCGCCCCTGATAGCTCGAAGCTACAAAAGTCCCCATGGCACCGTTGCTTTGATACATTATCAGGCAGCACGGTGACCCATTTGGTCGTTTCGCCTCCGTTAACACGGCAGCTCAACAGCCCGTCCACGGAAACGGGTTGGGAAGCAATTTGGAAGCTCCGCCCCCGGACGCCCTTCCAGGATGAAGTAGCGACAATAGCCAATCAGAGCTGATTTGTTGCGCATACCAAGATTCACTGAGGAGGATGCAGAAACCCGGGAGTTCTTGAAGCAAGCAGAAGATGCGCACTACCTGGCCATGTAATGTGAATGCCATCGGCGTATCAAACTACATCAAAAAGGCAAGGAATCAATGCGGTTCACTTTTATTCTAGAATAAAAAGTGTGTGCGAAAACGCCCCTTGTCAGCTGTATTTATTCTACACACTACTGCTGAAAACATAGTGTTCCCAAAGGTGATGCGATGTCATCTGTGACTCAGAAGTGTAACCCGACACTTCAGCCATTTTTTCCTCCCTTTCCTCCTCCATTTTCAAAAGGTATTTTAAACAGTTATCTTTGTCATACTGCATTAGCAATGTAACAAGTCTATTGTATCAGCTGTGTGGGGACTTCCGGACTGTTATTAGAACTAGCTGCACATTCTCTGTGATAGCAGAGGAACCCAGCAGTGGGTTTTCAAAGCTGGTGTGTGTGTGTGTGCATGTGTGCGTGTGTGTGTGTGTGAGTTCACCTATGTACTTTTGGGGTTGAAAAGGTTCCCAGGATTGGAGCAAATGTCCTGGGGCAAATGGCAGTAGGGAGAATCCCTTCAGATGCACACAAAATGTCAGGCACAAGCTGAGGGTAAAACTGACTAGAGAGCAAAACAGTTGGGTGAAAAACAGTTGCTTTCCCCCTCTGATTCCTTCGCTGTCTGGAAAGCACCCAGGAGCTGCCTCTTTTAAAGATGTCCTACAGAAATCTTTTTTGTGCTGTGCAGAATAGATCAATAAGACACCCTCAAAAAAGGACTGGATTCTGAAAGTTACAGAATTTATAGAAATGGTAAAGCTGACAACATTACTAAGAGATAACAGTGTGGACAATTTTTCACAAAACTGAAAACCCTTTACAGAATATCTTTTGAAAAACTATTTAAACAGAAAAGTAGTGTCAGGGTTTGAAATCTGGAGAAAACAATAAATTGTAATTACCAGAAGACAACTAAGAAAAAAAAACATGTTCATTATATTCACTGAATTTGGAGTTAGCGTGTAGTCAACAATGAGATAGCTGGAAGTCACTATATGATCTGAAATGGGTTGTGTGTGTTTTTTTACATTTGTGTGTTTTGTATGTGGTTTTTCTATGTGAGAAAAAACAAATATTATTTTTAAAAATTGTATCAGTTTTGTGAATTTCATCCTCAATGAGCAATGTCATGTGAAAGCAAAGATATACTGGGTACACAATTAGGAGTGAGTGAAATTGCTTTTGCAGGAGAAAAGTGATAAAGAACTGCTGCAGTAATGCACCATTGCTACTGCAGCAGTCCCTTGTCAATTTCTTCCTGCTAAAGCAATTTCTCTTGTCAATTTCACTTACTTCCAACTGTGGACATGGTGTATTTTCATGTTAATATGAAATCGCTCATTCAGAATGAAGTTGACAAAGTTCACACAATCAGCTCTGAGCATACCAGCCATAGATATGAGCAAAACATTAGGAGCAAAAACTACCAGACTACAGCTACACAGTCTGGAAAACCCACAACAGTCACTTGATACAATCAACTTGGTCTTATGTTACATGCAATATGACAAAAAGAAAACAGAATAAAATTCCCTTCTCAAAACAAAGTACAAGGAGGAGGAGAAAATGACTGATGGGGAGGCAGGGTGACTACATGGGGTGTGGCATGGGCCAAGTGTTCGATGTGGGCAGGGGCCAGGTGTTCAATGGGGAAGAGAAATAAAGACCCTTTCAACATGATTGCATGCTCAAAGGAAGCTGGGTTGGAAATGGACCGAAAAGAACATTGGAATGAAAGTGCTCAGGAACACAACAGAGGACAAATGAAGGAGAAATGTTTCCAGAACCAAATGGAGGAATAAACGTGCAGAATTAAAATAAAGAAATGTAGCATTTGGTGCAAAAATATATTTCCACACAAATGCATAACTTATTTCCTCACAAATAACTTGTGCAGAAAAGGCCTAGATCTGCAGCAAAGCAGGAGGAAATATGGAAACAGGATAACTAGTAGAGGACGTCATGTAGATGCTCCAAAAAACAGCACTGGTCTAAGAAGGCAAAGCAAAACAATCCATTTGGAAATAGCTCAGGTGATGTCATTCTTTCAAAGCAACACTCGAAGCATTTCCAGGGTTGTTTCCTTCAAATCTGAGCCAAAAAAAAGCCTGGGGGAGAAAAAAAATATTTGGTAGATCACCTCTCCAGATCATGCACCCACAGTCACCACAAGAGGAGAAGAGCCAAACTCTGCCACTTTTTAGTTGGGGGATTTCCCCTTTTTTCCTGCAGTGTTGCCATGTGGCTCATTAGGGAAAGGAAAAGAGACAGTGTCTAGGCTCCAATGCCATCACATCTGCAAAGATGCAACAGGTAGGAAGCATCAGGCAAAGGGGTGCCAGCAACAGGTGTGTTCCATGCCATTCTACTACCTCTTGTTGCTACTGCAACTGTGTGTGCATTTCTGCACACCAATCTGCAAGCAACCAACATAAGCTATATTCCCCTCAACCTGGTTTGCATTATATAGAATAGAATCATAGAATCATAGAGCTGGAAGAAACCTCAAGAGCCATCAAGTCCAACCCCCTACAATGTAGGTACACATGATTAAAGCACTCCTGACAGATGGCCATCCAGCCTCTGTTTGAATACCTCCAAAGAAGGAGTCTCTTCCAAAGAAGGAGACTCCACCGTACTGTGAGGTAGAGCATTCCACTGTCGAACAGCCCTTACTATCAGGAAGTTTTTCCTGATGTTTAGGTGGAATGTTTTTTCCTTCACCTTGAATCCATTACTCCTGGTTCTAGTCTCTGGAGCAGCAGAAAACAAGCTTGCTCCCTCACCAACATGACATCCCTTCATGGCTATCAGGTCACCTCTTAACTTTCTCTTCACCAAACTAAACATACCCAGCTCCCTAAGTCTTTCCTCGTAGGGCATGGATTCCAGAACTTTTATCATTTTGGTTGCTCTCCTCTGGATCAGTTCCAGCTTGTCAATGTCCTTCTTGAATTGCAGTGCCCAGAACTGTACACAATATTCTGGGTGAATAACTAATGCAGAATAGAGACAGGTACAATGGAGAAGAGGACTGGGCCAGGAAGAGCAGAGTGAGCTCTGGTGTTCATTTTGGAGGGCTTTTCTCAAAGCCACATCTTTTAAAACAGTGTATTTTAACAGGGGTTAGCAGGGGTTATCTCTTTTCTCCTTGTAAGGCTGCTGAGAGGTGAGGCTGCTGAGAGGTGAGGCTGCTGAGAGATGGGGCTTAACAGGGCTTAACAGGGCTTAACAGAGGTTATCTCTTGTTCTTCTTTGTCCTGGGGCTGCTGAGAGGTGAGTCAGTCAGTCTTTAGTTCAGTCTCTGGAACCAGCGGTGCGCACCTAACGGTGTGCGCAGTTTTTGTTTTTAACTAAATAAGGACATTTCTTGAGTGATAGTAGGTACAGATAGTTCCAGGGGGGCACTAAAAGTTTAATATTTAAATATCTAAACAAAATCAGATATGAAGGCAGGAAACCAGCAGGGAGGTGGGAGCTTTCCAGTGTTTTGCACTGAGTGTCACATGTACGACTATCTGCCACTAGGACAGAAGTTGTGGGCGTGCCCTCGCTGCAATGAGCTCCTGGCACTCAAGGAACATGTGCGTTCTCTTGAAACCAAGGTGGCAGACCTGGAGAAGCTGAAAGAGGCAGAGAAGGCAACAGACGAGGCTTTCAGGGACCTAACAGCCGGGTCCCACTCCCAAGGTGACATCTCTTCAAGTGTCATGGAGAATGAAGGTCTTGGGGACGGAGGGTGCCAGTCTGAGATGGGGGAAGATGCTCCCTTAGATGGGACCCCTTCCTTAGCTGGTGATCAGATATCCTCTCGCACTGAGGATACCCCTCAGGGAGGTGGAAGGCTCCTTGTAGCAGGTGATTCAATCATTAGAAATGTAGAGAGTTGGGTTTGTGAGAGGTGCGATGATGACCGCATGGTGACTTGCCTGCCTGGTGTGAAGGTTGTGGATATCACGCTTCATCTAGATAGGCTTTTAGACAGTGCTGGGGTGGAGTCAGCAGTTGTGGTCCACATTGGTACCAATGACATTGGGAAATGTAGCCAGGAGGTTCTGGAAGCTAAATTTAGGCTGCTAGGTAACAGGTTGAAGTCCAGGACCCCCAAGGTGGCATTCTCAGAAATGCTACCTGTTCCACACGTAGGGCGAGCTAGGTAAGCAGAGATACAGGGTCTCCATGCATGGATGAGAAGGTGGTATAAGGCAGAGGGTTTCAGATTTGTCAGGAACTGGGGAACCTTTTAGGACAAGGCAGGCCTGTACAAAAGGGACTGGCTTCATCTTAACCAAAGAGGAACCAGGCTGCTGGCACTCAACATTAAAAAAGTGGCAGAACAGCTTTTAAACTGATCCCTGGGGGAAAGCCAACAGGAGCTGAGGTGACTTCGGTTCGGAATACAGTATCTATGGGGATGCTGACAGAGAGGGAGGTTTTTCTAAATCAACCACATACAAGCGAGGAACATAGCAATGTGCATGTGATAAGGGATAGTGTCTACAAAAGACTGGAGGGTAAAGCACATAAATCCCAGGTTAAGGACAGAGACAGGGTATACAGGTGTCTCAATGCTAATAGTAGAAGCCTTCAACCTAAAATGGGCGAGCTGGAGTACAGAGTTTTGAAGGAGGACTTTGATATAGTGGGCATTACAGAGACATGGTGGAATGAGGAGAACCAGTGGGATGCTGTTATACCAGGTTACAGGCTCTACAGGAAGGATAGGACAGGGCGCATTGGAGGCGGAGTTGCCCTTTACATAAAAGAGAGCATAGTGTCACATAAAATAGACAATGCAAGGGGAGCTGGTTCCCCTACAGAATCACTGTGGGTATCAATACCAGGTGTGAAGGACAGTTTAATATTAGGAATATATTATCATCCCCCTGACCAAAGTGCACAAGAGGATTCTGAGATGGAAAAAGAAATTGGAGAGGCCAACAAAAACAAAAATGTAGTGGTAATGGGTGATTTTAACTATCCCCAAATAAACTGGAAAATGCATGTTCAGGTCATAGTAAGGAGAGAGCATTCCTGGATATGCTAAATGACTGTGGTTTAGAGAAGAGGGTTGTGGAACCAACCAGGGGAGAGGTGATCCTAGATCTAATTCTATGTGGGACCCAGGACCTGGTACGAGAAGTCAGTGTTGTTGAGCCGATAGGGAACAGCGACAACAATGCTGTCAGATTCAGTATCTCTGCATGCGAACAAGTGACAACTACTAATGTAGTTACATTCGCCTTCAGAAACGGAAATTTCTCAAAGATGAGGGGGATAGTGCATAGGAAGCTGAAAGGGAAAAATCAAGAGAGTCAAAACTGTCCAAGATGCTTGAAAGTTATTTAAAAGCACAGTCATAAAAGCTCAGCTGGAATGTGTCCCGCAGATTAGGAAAGGCAGCACCCAGTCCAAAAGAAAGTCACCATGGTTAACAAGAGAGGCTGAGGAAATTATCAGAAAAAAGAAAATGTCTTTTAGAAAATGGAAGTCCAGTTTGACTGATGAAGAATATGTGAGGGAACACAAACGGTGGCAAAAGAGAAGCAAATTTGCTGTAAGGGAGGCAAAAAAGGATTATGAGGAACGCATGGCTGCGAACATCAAGACCTGCAACAAACAGTTGTTCAAACATATCAAAAGTAGGAAGCCAGCTAGGGAAGCGGTAGGCCCATTAGATGACAAAGGAACAAAGGGTGTGCTAAAAGATGACAGGGAGATTGCAGAGAAGCTGAATGAATTCTTTGCATCTGTCTTCACCCAAGAGGAGGTGAGGAAAATTCCTGCACCTGAACCATGCTTCTTAGGAGGCGAATCCGAGGAACTAGCAAAGATAGTGGTAGACAAGGAAGAAGTTCTGGCAGCTATGAATAAACTAAATGCTACCAAATCCCCTGGCCCAGATTGCATTCAACCAAGGGTTCTTAAAGAGCTCAAGCATGAAATTGCTGATCTTTTCACTTTAATATGCAACTTATCCCTGAAATCAGCCTCCATCCCTAAAGGCTGGAAGATGGCTAATGTCACACCAATCTTTAAGAAAGAATCTAGGGGGGACCCAGGAAATTACAGGCCAGTCAGTTTGACATCTGTTCCTGGTAAATTAGTAGAATCTATCATTAAAGATAAAATTATAAAACATATAGAAAAGCAAGACCTGCTGAGAAAGAGTCAGCATGGCTTTTGCAGAGGCAAGTCCTGCCTTACAAACTTACTAGAGTTCTTTGAGGGTGTAAACAGGCATGTGGATAAGGGGGAACCAGTGGACATTGTCTACTTGGATTTCCAAAAGGCTTTTGACAAAGTTCCTCACCAGAGAAAACTCAGCAATCAAGGAATAAAAGGATTAAATCCTCCTATGGATTAAAAACTGTTGAGAAACAGGAAGTAAAGGGTGGGTGTAAATGGGAAGTTCTCACAATGGAGAGATGTAGGGAGTGGTGTCCCCCAAGGATCCATTTTGGGACCAGTGCTCTTTAACCTATTCATAAATGACCTGGAAATAGGGGTGGGTAGTGTGGTTGCCAAGTTTGTAGATGATACCAAATTAGGTAGGGTGGTGGGCCACTGCGAGTAGCAGAATCCTGGACTAGATGGACTCTCGTCTGATTCAGCAAGCTTGTTTGTATGTTCTTAAGTGGTCTTGTTCTCCTTTCTTCCACCTGATTAAAGTGTTGCAGTTCTTCCCTTGTGCAACATTTCCCACTGTAGGACTCCATGTCCCATCCTGTCTCTACCCCCTCCTGGCAAACCTGGATTCTTATAGGTGTTGACAACAGTGACTGCAGCCATGGTGTCCCAGACGCTGCTCCCTGTCTGCTGTCTTGCTTCCACACTCACTGGTCTTCAGTCACAGCATGGTCCTCCTGGGTCCTCAGCTAGTGGCCTGGATTTTGACTAAGTAATTGGTTTTGGAGTTGGGGCCACACTTGGTGCTCTCAACATGCCTATGAGTGGCAGGGGGCTGTCATCTTTTCAGGTAAGTCTGAGACTGGAGGGATTGGGTCAGGTGTGTCATGGGAGGGAGAGAGGAGGGCTGGTGAGGTCTTGAAAGAGGGAAAGAAGGGTCAGTGTAGGGCTGTGTCACAACAGCTCATTTGCTTTTCTTCCAAGCGAAGGAAGCTCAGAAAGGGCTTGGAGGCAGCTTTTCCCAATGGGGAGCCTGCTTGTAACCATAACACTCTTACCTGCAGAAGATCGATGACTGTCTTCTGACACTTCTCCTCCATCTCCTGGATGAGGCTGTCCACAGAGGAAAGTGTCTCAGAGAGTTTAGCCAGGTGCTGATCCCTGGTTGTTTCAACCACCTTCTCTACCTCTTCTATACGATCCAGCAAAAGTTGCTCTCGTTCTTCCAGAAATGAGTGTAGTTGCCTGAACATGGTTACCATCTTTTGTTTCTCTCCTATTGTTTGTTTCTGAAATGCAAAGAGAAGGAAATTGGGTCAGCATAACAAACACGTCTTTGCAGTGAAAGTCAGACATGCATTCTGGACTTTAAGAAAACTGATCCCGTGGTTAAGAATACTAAAAGAGAAGGGAGTGCACAATCACGGGAGTTTCTTAAAAGTGAGATATTAAAGGCACAATTTCAAACAGTTCCAATGTGGAGAAAAAAATTGGAAGTATCTAAATGAACCAGGATGGATGTCTATAGAACTTTCAACTAAGGTAAGATTTTAAAAGGATTTTGTACAAGAAATGGAAAAAGGGGGAAATCCCCAAAAAGAAATTCATACAAATAGCCAGTAAGTGTTGGGAGAAAGTCAGAAAAGCTAAAGTGCAGCATGAGCTCAGGCTTGCTAGAGAAGTTAAAAACCATAAAAAGGCTTATTTGGTTATGTCCACAACCAAAGGAAGAACAGGGCTCAACCAGGGGAAGATGGAGCAGATGATGCAGTAGGGAAAATCCAGCACAGAATAAAGAGATAATACTGGAATACAGTGGTGTACCTAGGCAAACTGGAGCCCTGGGCAAAACCTGAGTTTGATGCCCCCCCCCCCCGCATGAGCGGCCACCCTCCCCCATTGTGACCAAACAATGATTTTTCCCACCAGGTCATTTCAAAGTCACCATCACATTATAGAACATGTCCCTACTCACAAATCTGAACACAGCAATGGGCCATGCCACACAGCAGAGATATTTTTTGAAAACATTTTCAAAATGCTTTCAAAATGTTTTATTACTGCTATGAAAACATTTTCTGGTGTGGTATCCAGTCCCCCCAATTGGGGGAAACAGCATCACTTTCAATATTATTTAAATGGGGGACTCCAAATTCTCCCTTTAAGGTGGATTTAAAAGGAGAATCTGGGCTCCCAAGTTTAAACAAGTGATGTTGGAATCCACCCCCAAACAGCATCATTTTCAATGGTGTTTAAACTAGGAAGCCCAGATTCACCTTTTAATCCACCTTAAAGGGAGACTCTGGAGTCCCCAGTTTAAACAAGGGATGCTGGAATCCATCCCCAAACAGCATCATTTTCAATGGTATTTAAACTAGGGAGCCCAGATTCTCCTTTTAAATCCATCTTAAAGGGAGAATCTGGGGTCCCCAGTTTAAACAACATTGAAAGTGATGTTATTTTGGGGTGGATTCTCCCCCACCCTGAAACAGCATCACTTTCATTGTTTAACAACTGGCTCACCTTATGAAGGATGTCAATAAAGTGCTGGCTACAATCAGGATAACATAACTGAAAGAGTGCAACCAGCTAATGTATAGCGCAGCGGTCATAGTAACAACAGAATTGGGGTTCAAAATCAGAGTCAAAATGAAACAGAGTTCTACGCCCAAATGGAAAATTAGACTGAAATTGAAAATAAAAAACTTACAGATGCCAGTAACTTGAAGAACATGAAAGAACAAAAACTGAAAAATGGGGAGATAAAAAAATACTTGATCAAGAAATACTGGCTAAACAACAGAAAAGTGGATAAAGCATTGGAGATTGTGAAACAGCAAATAACAGTGGCTAGAAAAATGGAAAGATATGGAGCAAGAGTAATCCAAAACAAACAAAATCAACTGTTTCAATCTGATCTGCGAAGATTCTACCAAAACATCAATTGCGGTGGAAAAGACAACTTCGCCAAACCACAAAAAGCTGAAACAACGTCATTCTGGAAGGATTTGTGGGAAAATGAAAAAGGATTCAACCAAAACGCAAGCTGGATAAAACAATTTGAAGAGGAGATGAGTGAATATGAAATGGACAAACTGGTGATAACAACTGATATGGTTAGAAATAGAGTAAAGTGGATCAAAAATTGGACATCTCCCGGAAACGACCAATTGCACGGCTTTTGGTTGAAGTACCTAACGGATTTGCATCCGGTCATGGCTGAACGTTTCAATGGAGAACTGCAGCGAGGCGAAATTGAGGACTGGCTAACAATTGGCACAACGTACCTACTGCAGAAAGATCCAAAGAAAGGCACAGCTCCATCAAACTATAGGCCAATAACATGTTTGCCGACTACATTCAAACTGCTCGCTGGCATAATAGCTGAAAAGATCATGGACTTCTTGGAACTGAACAACATACTGCCAGTTGAGCAAAAGGGCAACAAGAGAAAAAGCAGGGGAGCAAAAGATCAACTCCTCATTGACAAAATGATTTTGGAGGACTGTCAAAATCGGAAGACAAATCTATACATGTTGTGGATTGACTACAAAAAAGGTGTTCAACTCATTGCCCCACTGTTGGATCATGAAATGCTTAAAAACCATTGGTGTGGGCAAAAACATCAGAATGTTCACTAAAAATGCAATGAAAAACTGGAAGACAGAACTGTTAGTTGGAAAAGAAAAATATGGAAAAATATGGTCAACATCAAGAGAGGCATCTTTCAGAGGGACTCACTGTCACCCCTACTATTTGTCATTGCAATGATCCCACTGACAACAATCCTAAGGAAAATGAATCTGGGATATCAGATGGCAAAGAATGCCCAGAAAATTTCACACCTGTTGTACATGGACGATTTGAAACTTTATGGAAAATCGGAAGCTGAAATCCAATTGCTGACTAACACAGTCCGAATTTTCAGCTCAGATATTTCAATGGGGTTTGGACTAGAAAAATGTGCAACAGTAACAATCAGCAGAGGGAAAATCAAAGAAAGCCAAGGAATTGAAATGCCCAATGGTCAGACTATTAGAAACAACCAACAGGAAGCCTACAAATACCTGGGCATCTTGGAGTTGGACACCATCTAACACTCCCAAGTGAAAACAGTTGTTGGTAGAGAATACAAGCAAAGAGTGAGGAAAATACTGAAGACTAAACTGAATGGTGGAAACACAATAAAGGCGATAAATATATGGGCGATTCCAGTCATCAGATACATGGCTGGCATTGTAAACTGGACTCTGGCTGATTTGGATGAATTGGATTGAAAAACGAGGAAGCTCCTGACGATTCACTGTGCACTACATCTGGTAGTGATACTGACCAGCTGTACCTGCCACGCAAATCCGGTGGCAGAGGACTTTTACAAGTGAAACAGACTGTCAAAGAAGAAAAGCATGCACTTGCTGACTACATAAAAAGCAGTGAACAATGGGAACTTAAAGATGTGAACAATAAAAAACTGCTGCAAGTTCACATCACAAAGAGAGAGTATCATCAGAAAGTGTTGAAAGAAAGGACAGAAAGTTGGCAAAACAAGGCACTGCATGGCCAGTTTTTGGAAAAGATCAAAGGAAAAGTGGATGACACCAAAACATGGGGATGGTTAACATCAGGGACACTAAAGAAAGAGATGGAAGGCCTAATTCTCGCCACTCAAGAACAGGCAATAAAAACTAATGCAATTAAAGCTAAAATCGACAAAACTTCAACTGATCCCAAATGCAGACTCTGCCAAGAAGCTGATGAAACTGTGGACCATATACTCAGCTCCTGCAAAAAGATTGTGCAGACTGACTACAAACTCTGCCACAACAGTGTGGCCAAAATGGTCCACTGGAACATTTGCAAAAATTAATTATGACTTGCCCGCCTTTAACAACTGGTGGGAACAGCAAACTGAAAAAGTCCTCAGAAATCAGTAAGCCAAGATACTGTGGGGCTTTCATACACAAACAGACAAAGTCCTGCAGCACAACACACCCGACATTGTCATCGTTGAACCAGAAAAGGCGTGGATAATTGATATCGCGAAACCCAACGACAACAGGGTCAACAAAAAACAACATGAAAAGATCGCAAAATACCTGGATCTAAAGATCGAGATCCAGCGTCTTTGGCATAAACCAGCAGCAGTGGTGCCAGTGGTCATCGCTCTCCCTCCAACTGTCCGGGCCCTGTGGGACCTTGGCGAGTTCCGCAGGGCCTGTAAGACGGAGCTGTTCCGCCGGCCCTTTGGAGGTGCCCTCCCTCCTTTGGCCCCTGCCATCTGGGCCATCTGTCACCCAATGAGACTCGCCATTCCTCCCTTTGGGGGGAGGGAATTTTAAATAATAGAATGCTGGACGCCGCTCTAATTATTAGAATTAGTTTTCATGGTTTTTATCGCTGCTTTTAAATGTTTTAGCTATCTTATATTGTTGTTTCTATGTGTTGTACACCGCCCAGAGCCCTTCGGGGATGGGGCGGTATAAAAGTTTAATAAATAAATAAATAAATCGGCACGCTGGGTGCTGTCCCAAAAGACCTGGGGCAGCACTTGAAACAAATTAACATCGCCAAAATCAACATCTGTCAACTTCAAAAAAGCCGCGTTGCTGGGCACCGCAAACATCCTTCGCTGAAACGTCACAAAATCCTAGGCCCCTGGCTGGGGCTCGATGGTGACATAGACCAACACCAACAGTGGTACCTGGCTGCTGTGTATTTTGAACCACCACCACCTTTATTGGGCCTTGAGAGAATAAAAGAAAGTATGAAAAAAAGCATTGGTAGGAAGGGGGGATTTAAAAGGAGCATCTGGGGAAATTTAGGGGTTGCCTGCTGTCAGGGGTGCAATTATTAAGATAGCAGCACCAAAATTCCAGAGTATCTTTGTGAGACCCTACTGATGATACCACCCAGGTTTGGTGAAGTCTGGTTCAGGGGGTCCAAAGTTATGGATCCTCAAAGGTGTAGCCCCCTCTCCTATTAGCTCCCATTGGAAACAATGGGGGATGGGGCACTCCCTTTGGGAGTCCATAACTTTGGACTCCCTAAACCAAACCTCACCAAACCTGGATGATATCATCAGGAGAGTCTCTCGAAACATCCCTGACATTTTGGTGCTGCTATCCTAAAAACTGTGTCCCCTGCAGGCTAAAAATGGAAAAAACATTGAAAATACAAAAAAACATACAAACAAACCTGCATTTTTGGCGCCCGCCACAAGGTGACACCCTGAGCAACTGCCCACCTTGCCCATAGGCAGAAACGCCACTGCTGGAATACCTGCCTACTCTAAATGAATTCAAGGCCTGATGAACTACATCCTAGGGTGTGGAGAAATGGCTCCTCCCCCTCCCCCCTTTTCTTTTTTTCTTTTCTCCTCCCCTTCTCCAATCAGGTATCATAGATTGGGAGGACTTAGAAATTCCAGAGAAACATCAGGAAGAGCTACCTGACCTAGGAGGAAAGATATCTTGACCCAGCCTAACAGGTCAAAAGGGTGGGGCCAAGGAACTGATAAAACTCTATGAAGAGAGGGGCGAGATCTCTTCTCTTTCTCTTTCTGGGTCACTGGGTCACTGAAGGGAGCAGACCGCTTGCTGGGACTGTGAAGGGAGCAGCCGTTTTTGAACCATGTGCTCATCCAGGGAGCTCACTCAGCCTGCCAAGTAATGAGAACTCTTTGAGAATTGTAACCTTCTAAGCTTTAAGGACCTACCCTATTTTCAACAACTGCGAGGGTATGTTTAGGGAGAGGGGCAAGGGATTTGCGTTTATATCTCCTTTGTTTTGGAAACCCTTGCTCAATCTGGTGGAGTGCTAAAAATATAGCCATTTTAGCCATTTTAGCCATTTTATTTTTAATAAATACTTTTAAACCCTAGATGTGGAGAACAATTTTCTGTACCACGAATGCCCCATGGTCTAAATAGGAGGGGGGAGAAAGGCTGGCAGCTAGCGAGCAGCTTTTCCTCCAGGACCTCCAATCTGCCCTGTGGAACCCAGGGGAGGGGAACCAAGGGAGACTGAGGTTAGGCCTCATGGTTGGAAAGGAAGTTGGGGAACCCTGATCTTTCCTAGGGGGCAGTTCCTCAAATGGTCAGGTGGTGGCAGTGGTTTACCCAGACAGAAAGCTAGCCCTCCCCAGGAAAAGTTTGCAACCCCTGGAAGAGGCTTGGGAGCGGAATAGGGCCTGCCAGGCAAAGCAAACCTGTTCTGCCACACAGGGTATTAAAAGAAGTAGCAGAACTAGTAATCTCAGAACCATTTGCAAAAATCTTTGAGAATTCCTTAGATAATGGGAGATGTCCCAGGAGACTGTAGGAGGGAAAATGTTGTCCTCATCTTCAAAAAGGGAATAAAGTCCTAAACAATTATCGACTAGTCCACCTTACATCAATACCCAAAAAGATTCTAGAGCAGATCATGTAAGCTCTTAGAAGGGAATTCAGTGATCATTAAAAATAAACATGGGTTTCTCAAACACAAGTCATGCTAGACTGATCTTATTTCTTTTTGTAACAGAGTGACAAGCTTGGCAGATGAAGGGAATGCTGTGGATGTAGCATGCCTTGATTTCAGTAACATCTTTGACAAGGTCCCGCATAATATTCTTGCAAAAGGCTAATACAATACGAGTTGGACATTGCTATTGTTACATGGATTTGTAATCAGCTCACCGACCTAACCCAAAGGGTGCTCATCAACAGCCCACCTTGCAAAACGTGATTGGCTATGTCTTGGTCATGTGAGAACTAGACCTGCCTGCTGTCCCTAACCTTGCAATATAGCTGTGTTTTTCAGTGACGTATTTACCTAGGGAACATGGGGTACCCTATGTTCCCGGGTACCCCCTAGTGGAGGGTGCAAATTTTTCAGGTTTGTTTGTGTGGTTTTTATTTTTTAGTGTTTTTTCAGTTTTTGGCCTGCAGGGGGCGCTAGCTTTAGGCTAGCAGCACTAAACATTCAGGGATTGTTTGGGGGACTCTCCTGATGATACCACCCAGGTTTGGTGAGGTTTTGTTCAGGGGTTCCAAAGTTATGGACTTACAAAATGGGTGCCCCATCCCCTATTGTTTCCAATGAGAGCTAATAGGAGATGGGGTCCTTTGAGGGTCCATAACTTTGGACCCCCTGAACCAAACTTCACCAAACCTGGGTGGTATCATCAGGAGAGTCTCCTAAAGATGCCTTGAAAGTTTGGTGCTGCTAGCTTAACTGACAGTAGGTACCCTCCAAATTTCCCCAGATTCTCCTTTTAAATCCACCCCCTTCGGCATGGACTTAAAGGAAAAAATGTGAGGTCCCCAGTTTAAACATTAAAAGTGGTGCTGTTTCAGGGTGGGGAAGAATCCACCCCAAAACAGCATCACTTTCAATGTTGTTTTTACTGGGGACCCCAGATTCTCCCTTTAAGGTGGATTTAAAAGAAGAATTTGGGCTCCCTAGTTTAAACACCATTGAAAGTGATGCTGTTTTGGGGTGGATTCCACTGGAGGTGTTTCGTGAGAGATGATGCTGACATTTGTTTGGTAAATGTTTTGCTGAGGATGATTTGTGAGAGATTTACATGCTTAATACCCACTTTCACTGGCTTGGAGCTGTTTCTCAGGCTAACAACCTACCTCATAGGGTTGGTGTGAGGACAAAATTAGGAAAGAGAGTTGGTGGGGAGAGAGCCATGTATGTTTTGCTGAGGGTGGGAGGTGTTTTGTGAGCTGGTGCAAAAAATCATTGTTCGGTCGTGGTGGGGGAGGGTGGCCACCCATGGGGGGGGGTGCCAATTCAGGTTTTGTCCCCGGCCTCCAGTTTGCCTAGATACGCCTCTGGTGTTTTTCTTCTCTCTCTCTCTTTCTTTAAACCACTCATCCTTGGTCATGGGAGCTATGGTGGTGGGAGAAAATATAATAGGAGAAGAGTACAGAGATATGGTCATGCTCAGTCCAATCTCCATCCCAGCCAGAATCATTCTAATGGGGATGATAAGCAAATTAACCCTTCTCCAACACTGATGTGAAATGTCAGGTCCATCAAAAATAAGTCTAAAACTCTGAGGGACTTCTTTGCAAGGCAGAAGGTGAACCTGGCATGCATGACTGAAATCTGGGTGAAAGAGGGTGAAACTGTTACCTTGAAGAAGCTCACCCCTTCTGGCTTTTTGGGTTTCCATCAGTCCCAAAGGGTTGGGGGGAGGGGATAACAGGGTCAGTCTTGCATTGGCTGTACTTATTTCTCCATAGTTGAGGACAGAGGGGAGCGATCAGAGAAAGAACATCTGCCCACCATTCGGGGTGCAGAGTTCCACAAGAGGCAATTAACCAATTTTATTTAATATCTATATGTGCCCTGTCACTGGGTTGATCTGGAGGTTTGGACTGGGCTGTCATCAATATGCAGATGATACCCAGAAATATCTGACGATGGCTGGCCAGATACTGCCCCAGATGCTCTAGCCAATTGTTTTCAATCTGTGAAATGGATAAAAGAGAGTTCATTGAAGTTAAATTCAACTAAGATGGAGGACATGTGGCTGGGCTGGAGAGGATTAGATGAAGTCTGCAAACTGCCAGCTCTTGATGGTATGCAGTTGATTGCTGCACTGATCATCAAGAACTTAGGTGTGCTCCTGGACTCCGCTTTGGCAATGGAGGTCCCGGTGGTACATAGTATTTTCATGGTGAAGCAGTTGGCCCCCTATCTTTTCCAGTCTGATCTGTCCATAGTGATCCATGCAACAGACATCTCTAGACTGGACTACTGTAACTTGCTTTTTGCAGGGCTACCCTTGGGCCTGCTCTGCAAACTCCAGGTGGTTCAGAAACAGAATGACTTAGAATTGGTAAAGGTGTTAGACCAGGGGTGGGCAATTATTTTTTCCATGGGGCTGCATAAGAAACAGAAAATATTGTGGAGGGCCGGGCCAAAGGCGAGGTAGCTTTTTTGACCCTGCAGAAGCCGGCAGCCAAGGCAACCAGCTTCTCGCGGGGCTTTCCGTCGCTCCCCAGCCTGTGAGCGAGGCGCTGGAGCCCTGCAAGGCACAAGGCAACCAGCTTCTGCGGGGCTTTCAAAGACACCTCGCTCCCCAGCACGGCAGGGGGGCCAGTCAGGGTCATCCGGCGGGCCGCATGTGGCCCGCAGGCCGTATAATGCCCAGGTCTGTGTTAGACTCTTCAATCTGTTTGCAGAACATATAAGGAAAGCTAGATTTGAGTTTGATGAAGATAGAGTGAAAATTGTCGGGGGAGGAACAATTTGAGATATGCTGATGATACCACATTATTCACAAAAAATAACGAAGACTTTCAAATGACTAAGGTTGTTGTTGTTATTGTTATTGTTATTATTTATTAAGCTTTTATGTTGCCCTCCCCTGGAGGGCTCAGGGTGGTGCACAACATAGATATATAAGTAGAGCACAATAAACCAACCAACCAATCAATCAAATAAATAAATAAATAGGCTCTATACATGTTAAAACAACTCCCTGTTAAAATACAGCATTCTAAAACAACTTGCAAAAAACACAACAGATGGCATCCAGCAGCTTACAACACCCCCCCCCCCGAGGGGAGGGTGACAGGGTCCCCTGATGTTATAGAAAAGGGGAGGGGAGGGGACGCACATCAGCGGCTGGTCTCCCCAAAAGTCCAGTGGAATGACCCATTGGATACTCACCGTGAAGGGGTCTTCTCCTGGGGGAAAGGAATCCATCTTGCTGGGTTATTTCTTACCCCATCTGTGGGAGGCAGGATGTAGGTTTTTCTACAGTGGTGTAGGAGGTTAAGAGCTCGTGTATCTAATCTGGAGGAACTGGGTTTGATTCCCAGCTCTGCTGCCTGAGCTGTGGAGGCTTATCCAGGGAATTCAGATTTGTCTGTACACTCCCACACACGCCAGCTGGGTGACCTTGGGCTAGTCACAGCTTCTCAGATAGCTCTCTCAGCCCCACCTACCTCACAGGGTGTTTGTTGTGAGGGGGGAAGGGCAAGGAGATTGTAAGCCCCTTGGCGTCTCCTGCAGGAGAAAAAGGGGGGATATAAATCCAAACTCTTCTTCTAACTCAGCTTACTTCCTGTGAGACTCCATTTTAGGTAGTATACAACTGTCCGAGCTATAACAAGAACGAAAAAAGGTGCCCAACACACACAGAAACAGACTACAACATCACTTTAACAAACAATATAACTGTACTAACCTCTTAACCTGAACAAGTATCTGAACATGAAGGTACTGGAGCACAAGTGGAGGTAGACCAGAAGGGAGGGCCAAGATGGATTCCTTTCCCCCAGGAGAAGACCCCTTCACAGTGAGTATCCAATGGGTCGTTCTCCTGGAGGCAGAATCTATCTTGCTGGGGTCTCCTAAAGCAGTAACCCCATTAGAGAGGGTCATTCAAGGTCCTCCACAATGTGCTCCATAACTCGTCTACTGAAAACTGTCTCAGCTGCGGCCCAGGCATGTAACTTGTAATGCCTAACGAAAGATGGCTGTGAGGACCAGATCGCGGCCCTACAGATGTCCTCTACTGACACCCTGTTCCTAAATGCTGCATTTGTGGCCGCACATCGAGTAGAATGAGCTGAGATGCCCTCTGGCACTGGTAAGTTACTGGACTTGTAGGCTTCAATTATGCATGCCTTGATGGACGAGGAAATGGCTGATGTTGACATTCTGTGTCCTAAATTCGGTTGTGCTACATTGACGAAGAGACTGTCACATTGCCGTATGTCCTGTGTACGGACGATGAAAGCCTTAACTGCCCATCTCACATCTAAGTGATGCCAGAGTCGCTCCGTTGGGTGAGACAGCCGCAGGCAGAAGGTCGGCAAAACAATTTCTTGCCGTAGATGGAACTCTGAGCTGACCTTCGGCTTGAATGTTGGATCGGTTCGCAGTACTACTCTGTCCGGATGAAAGGTACACAGATTAGGGTTGACGGATAACACCCTCAACTCGGACACTCCTGGCCAATGTTATGGCTACTAGAAACAGTACTTTCAGCCAGCGAAGATGGATAGATTGAACTGGCTCAAAAGGCGATTTTGTTAAGGCATTTAAAACAACGTGCAGTCTCCAAGAAGGAAACCTATGCATAGTTGGAGGCTGTACCTGCTGCACTCCTTTGAGAAACCTTATCACATCTGGATGATGCGAAGCCGGCAATCCTCGAATGGAATTCCAGATGGTAGACAAGGCCGCCACTTGACGTCTGAGAGTGGAGCTGCGCAGTCCTGCTTCAAAGCCATCCTGGAGAAAGTCAAGAATCTTGGCCACGGTTGGTGAAATGGGGTCAATCCTTTTCCTTCTTCCCCATCTAACGAAGGCTTTCCAGGATGTATTATAAATGCGTACTGTAGAAGGGCGTCAAGAAGCCAATAAGGTGGAAGTAACCTGTTCTGAATATCCTCTGCGTCTCAGCATCTCCCTTTCAATCACCACGCAGTCAATTAAAACCACTGTGGCCGAGGATGACATAGTCCCTGGATCAGCAGGTCTGGAAGAAGAGGGAGATGGACTGGAGGCTGCACCTCAAGGTCTTGAATGACTGAAAACCATGGCCTTCTGGGCCAGTAAGGTGCTATCAGAATTACCTGGGCCTCTTCTAGTATGACCCTGCGCAGAAATCTGGGTAACACCGGGGTTCGCGGGAAGGCGTAGAGAAGAACGTCTGGCCATGGAGTTGTCAGAGCATCTGTGGCTATCGCCCTGCTGTCGTAGAATTGGGACACGAATGGTGGCAGTTGTGTGTTGGCTGCTGTGGCGAAGAGGTCTATTTGAGGTTCGCCGAACTGTAGGCACACTGCACGAAACACTTGCTTGCTCAGGGCCCACTCTGCCTCTTGGATCATCTGTCGACTCAGCCAATCGGCCTGAACATTCAGTTTGCCCTGAATGTGTTCTGCCTGGATTGATAAGACATTCTTTTCTGCCCATGTTAGAATGTGAAGGACCTCCCGATGCAACCGCGTGGACCTGGATCCGCCCTGATGATTGATATAAACCTTGGCAGCCACATTGTTCGTTCTCACTAACACATGCTGCCCTGAGATGGCATGCCGAAAATGCCGGAGGGCGAGAAGAATGGCCCTGATCTCTAACATGTTGATCGGAAGACAGGCCTCCTCCTTCGTCCACGTGCCCTGCGCTAACTGCGTTCCTAGGGTCGCTCCCCAACCCAGCAGACTTGCATCTGAAAAGATCTGCGGTCAATGAGGAAACAGGTATGTCTTCCCTTGGCTGAGATTTCTCCTGGACATCCACCACCAAAGACTGTCCCTGAGACTTCGAGGCATATGAACCGGGCGGTCTCTCCGCAGCATGATGTCTCTCTGATATGGGTGCAGGAACTGCTGTAACGGCCTGGTGTGCAGTCTGCTCCATTGAATCATTTCCATGGTGGATATGAACGATCCCAACAGACTTGCCAACTTCAGAAGAGGGTGCCACTCGCTCTGTAGCACAGCAAACAACGCTCTCTGGATCTTGACTAACTTCTCGTTGGTGACAAATAGAGAGTTCTTTGTTGAATCTATTATAGCTCCCAGATGTTCCATTCTGGTACTCAGTACCATGGAGCTCTTCTTGCGGTTGATTTGAAATCCATGGTTCTCCATCACCTGAACAACTAATTGGAGGTCTTGCGCGGCCTGGCTCTTGGACGCAGAACGAATCAGGAGGTTGTCTAAGTATGGGTGCACGTGCACACTCTGTTGCCTCAGAAGAATGACTGGAGCCAAGAGGATCTTTGAAAAAACTCGAGGTGCCGAGGCCAGTCCAAACGGTAGAGCTCAATACTGAAAATGATGCGACAGAACTGCAAATCTCAGAAATCTCCTGTGTGCTGGATGAATCGGTATGTGGAGATAGGCCTCCTTCAGATCCAATGACGAAAGGAAATCACCCGGACGTAAGGCCTCTGTGATGGTCTTGAGAGTCTCCATCCTGAACCTGTGGAGTCTGACGAATTTGTTGACATACTGCAGATTCAGAATGGGCCACAAGTCCCCATTCTTCTTTGGGACAGTGAAAAAGTGCGAATAAGTCCCTGATGACTTCTCCATCACCGGCACCGGCTCTATCGCATTGATCCGAAGAAGATGCTGGATCGGTTTGTTCAGTCTGATCATCTTGTCCTTGTTGTGACTGATGGCTTCAGGCACAAATCGAGATCTGGGAAACTGGAGGAATTCGATGCTGTATCTGTTGACAATCACCTCTTGAGTCCAAACATCCGCGTGTCTGCCCTGCCAGGCTGATGGAAAAAAGGCCAGGCGACCTCCTATTGGAATGTCCGCATAGTCATGCCCTTGCTGGTTTGTCAGATTTGTTGAATCTGCCTGATCTTCCAAAGGGACAAAAGAAGCCTCTGCCCCGAAAGGACTGCTGCTGCTGTTGTTGCCAGGAGGATCGCCTGTTGTCCCTAGAAAACCTAGGTAAGGCCCTCTGAGTTCGAAAGGTTGTTCTACTAAAAGGATATGAAGAATTAGATCTGACAATATTGGGTAAAGTCTTGTTCTTTGACTCTATCAGTATGCTCTCTAATTCCTTCCCGAACAGCATCTCACCATAGAAGGAATACCCGGCTACCACCATCTTGGAATGTAAATCTGCTATCCAGGCCCTCAACCAGGCATTTCTTCTTGCTACTACGGAAGAAGCCATAGATCTACTCACCATTGCCAAGGCATCGCCAGTGGAATCAGCTAGGAATGAGACACCTAAAAGTACCCTATTTAAGCCATCTCTAATACCTGGCTCCCCTGGAGGCACCATTTCCAAAAGACGTTTAACCCAAACCATGGCAGCCCTGGCTATGATAGATGAAGGCATTAATGGCCACTGAGGCAGCCTCATGTGCTCGCTTCAGAGCCACTTCTGTTCTTTTATCTAGTGGGTCTTTGGAGGCACCCTCGCCATCCTTACTGACTAACCCAGTGGACTGCAGCCCGGTAACTGGAGAATCCACCAGTGGTACACCAACTCTTTTGCTAAAAAATTCTGGTACCATATATAACTTTTTAAATATGGCTGGGAATCCCTTGCTGACTGCAGGATTACGCCATTCTTTCAGAATCTTATTCTCAAACATAGCCGGGATTGGGAAACACACTGGGGTTTCATCCCCCTCCTGGAAGGACCAGGAGGACAGTCAACCTCTCCGATGCCAACCACTCCAGGCCGACACACTCCATACCAGTGATCTCTGGGACTGGGGTAGCCCTAAAAGGGATAGAATCACGGATGAACATTGCCACACCACCACCCCAGCCCTGTGTTTGTGCTCGGTGGAGACATGCGAAACCTGGCGGTGTGACCTCGCTCAGGGCGACGGTCTCACCTTCTTGTACCCAGGTTTCGGTGATACAAGCCAGGTCAATCTGCTGATCTCTGAGAAAATCTCGGAGAACTGCAGTCTTATTATTGATGGACCTGGCATTTATCAACACCAAGGACAAAGCAGAGTGCCTCGGAACCCAGCCATCTTCGTTCCTCAGGATAGGTCGGAGGTCAGAAGATGATCGAGCATCTTGTCCGACTTCTCTCATATGGCCGCCGCCTACCATCATATATGCCCCGTCCAATCACTACCAGGATTCCCAGCCCCATAGATGGCGCTCCTATATCCCTATCGTCCCTCCCTACCTAATACCCCAGCGAAAAACTCTCCACTATAAGTTAAAGGAGAAAGTGCCAAAGCAGAACTACAGCTGAACATTGAGAAGACAAAAATAATGACTACTGGAGAATTATTCAACTTTAAGGTGGACAATGAAGAAAAGAATTATTTCTAGAAGGTAAAATGATTAAACTTTGGTCACATAATGAGAAGACAAGAGTCACTGGAAAAGACAATAATGTTAGGAAAGGTGGAAGTCAGAAGGAAAAAAGGAAGACCCAACATGGTGGATTGACTCTAAAAAGGAAGCCATGGCCCTCAGTCTACAGTCTACAGAGAAAGACTGTTAACAATAGGGTCACCATGCGTCAGAAGTGATTTAATGACACACACACACACACACACACACACACACACACACACACACACACACACACACACACACACACTTACTTCTTTGGGGGGTGGGGCAGCCTCACCTATTTACAGAGTCTTTTCCTGGCCCTCAGTGTTAATGTAAGCATACAAATGGGAAATTAAAACATAAATTCACCTGCTCAGGTCTCATCCCGGAGCAGAGAGCACCTCGGACAGTCAACTGATTGTGCCACAAACAAAATCACCCAAGAACAAAAAGGGATGGGGGTGGGGAGGAGTCAAGATCTGGATAAACAAGCAGGGGCAGCTCATCCATTAGGCAGCACTTGGGAACCACCTAGGATACCAGGGGCACCCAGAGTGTCCAGTTCCACGGAATCCGTAAGCCAATGCTTGGGCGTAACTCTGCTTAGAATTGCAATGTCAGGTCTACCTTTGGTGGTCTGGTCTCCTTGAATACTGACAGTCTGTGCACAGACATTCCAAGCTTTTCTGCTATTTTATGACATTTATGCCCACCCCCCAAAAAACACTAGTTGTAAAATCTATTGCCAGCCTCAGTAACACTTACAAGCATGTCTTGGCTTTCCTTCATTACATTTGCTTTACACGCCACAATTCTTTCTCTTTCCCTGTTCAGAATTTCCAGATGGTTGCAGAACTGATCCTGGGAGAGGAGAGACCCAAAACTGAGGTTGGTTCCTTTTTCAGAAGTCATTATAAAACATGTAAGAAGCAAAAATGGCATTAAGGGTCAAACTAGATGTACCTGCCCTACATCTCTAATGGAATCTTCAACAACATTTCACAAAAGCTGAGCACAGGTAGCTTCCTGTGGGGACAGTGCCCAATTTTCCCCTGATGCCCCCCAAGAATGCAGAGATATTCACAGTGACCATGCTGCTATGGCATGGAGATTGTGTTTCACCCTCCTGTCTGCCATGACACCATGTGCCCACCACAGGACGTTTTCTCATTAAAAAAACATTATTCTCAGTATATCACTATATTCTCCAGCAAAATACCCAGTAGTGACAATTTTTTTAAAATAGGAAAAGGGTCTAGAATGTAGGTGGAGAATACAAGGCAGGAGATATTAGATTTGGCTTGGTAGAGGAAATGCATATCTTCCATTCCACGCTTTACAAACCCTCTTAGAAAAGCTGCTGGGGCAGAAACTAGAGGCAGTTTCCCTACGAAGAGACTGAGAAGTGAAAGATCCACAGCTCTTCCCAAGGACATAGGTAAAGGGGGTGTGTCTCGGGTTCAAAAAACCCCATTCATGTCCAAAGCTCCACCACCCCCCATTTGTGAGTTTTTAAAACATTTTAGTGGTTTTTTTTGTTTTTGGCCTATTGTTTAGGCTAGCAGCACCACAATTTCAGGGATTGTTTGGGGGACTCTTCTGATGACACTACCCAGGTTTGGTGAGGTTTGGTTGAGGGGGTGCAAAGTTATGGACTCCCAAAGGGGGTGCCCCCATCCTCCATTGTTTCCAATGGGAGCTAATAGAAGATGGGGGCTACACCTTTGAGGGTCCATAACTTTGGACCCCCTGAACCAAACTTCACAAAACCCGAGTGGTATCATTAGGAGAATCTCCTAAAGATACCCTGAAAGTTTGGTGTTTCTAGCTTAACAATTGCACCCTGACAGCAGGCACCCCCCAAATTTCCCGATTCTCCTTTTAAATCCACCCCCTTTAGCATGGATTTAAAGGGAGAATCTGAGGTCCTTAGTTTAGAAGAAAAAGAAGGGTTTGGATTTATATCCCCCCTTTCTCTCCTGTAGGAGACTCAAAGGGGCTTACAATCTCCTTGCCCTTCCCCCCTCACAACAAATACCCAGTGAGGTGGGTGGGGCTGAGAGAGCTCCGAAAAGAGCTCTGAGAGAGCTCTGTGACTAGCCCAAGGTCACCCAGCTGGCATGTGTTGGAGTGCACAGGCTAATCTGAATTCCCCAGATAAGCCTCCACAGCTCAAGCAGCAGAGCAGGGAATCAAACCCAGTTCCTCCAGATTAGAATGCACCTGCTCTTAACCACTACACCACATTGAAAGTGATGCTGTTTCAGGGTGGGGGATAATCCACCCCAAAACAGCATCACTTTCAATGTTGTTTAAGTGGGGACTCCAGATTCTCCCTTCAAGGTGGATTTAAAATGAGAATTTGGGCTCTCTAGTTTAAACACCTTTGAAAGTGATGCTGTTTGGGGGTGGATTCCAGCATCACAGCGGCTGCCCGGGGGGGGGGGGGGGGGTGGGATTTTTAGTTGGGTTCCATTTTCCCTCTAAGTCTCTGCCCAGAGGGGATGGCAGAAGGAACTGCCGGCTGCCGGCTGCTGGCTAGGAGCCCAGCTGGTGGGGAGGCAGGGCAGGGGAGTCTGCCGTCCCCCGCCTTGGAGAGCTGCTTTTATAAGCGTTAGGCCAGGGGAGGGGCTTGGGGAGGTGTGGCCATGCCCTAGGGGCTGGTGGGGGTGTGGCCCTCCGACCCCCCCATAAAAAATCTATACCTACGTCCCTGGCTCTTCCCCTGTTGGTTTCCTACCTTGTACTCTTGGGAGGCTGCCACAAGAGGAAGGGTCTCATGATCTCTGTGCTCCTTGGATTTGTAGCAGACCAGACAGATGAGGGCTTTTTCCTCCTTGCAGAAGAGCTTCAGGGGTTCCAAATGTTTTTTGCAAAGTCTCCTTTTTTTAGGAGCCGTGACTGCCTAAGGCCCAAAACAAGGAAACAGGATTTGTTTGTTTTGTTTCAAAGCATGCCCTCCCACCCTTCAAAACTGTTTATCTCCTTTGTCATGACTGGATGTAATTAAGGCCTTCAGTAGGGGGGGGGGGGGAATTGTATAAAAATTGAATGTAAACTAGTGTAACCCTATGGGATTTGGCCTTCGTGTGAAGTTTGGTAGAGGGGTTGGATAGTCCTACAGAGAGAGAGCTGTTGGGGGGTCGGAGGTCCTGAACAAAAAGAGAATTCTGAGGGAAAGGAGGGAGAGAGAAGCCATCTGGGTTGCAGGGCAGAGAACAGGGGAACTTGGGAAAGAGCCTCCACAGATTTTCAGCTGCACTCAGAGCCCCAAGAGCATCACCACCATAAAGGGCCAGTCAAGACCTCTTCAGTTGCCACTTTAAGCTGTGTTTTGAAATTCTGTACTGGCTTTTGGGGGAGTTAAAATTTTCTGGGTTATTAAACCCAGGCCTGAAAAATATGCATGCCTCTGTACTCCATGTGAGTATGGGAGGCAGCTGGAAACCCAAAGCTGAACCTTCTCAACCTTCTGTTTCCCAAACCATGTGGGGTTCGGAAGCATTCCTGCAGAGTCTAATGTTGGGCCCAGCCAGGCCAAGTCCAGTGTTCTACTGACTACTGTTGAACTGAGGGTCCCACCCCAGATCCCTTGCAGTTGAACGGTGGACCTGGCATGGAGTTTGAGGGCGGAGCCAGAAGTTGAATGCAGGACCTGTCAGGCCCCACTCTCAAATTCCACATCTACTTCAGGGGTGAGGCTCAGACTAGCTGGCTCCTGCATTCATCTGCAGGTACCAAGTAAGAAAGAAAGGGAGGAAGAAGAGGAGTTTTTCAGGATCTGCTTTTTTGGGGGATCCCTTTTATTGATGGCATTTTTCAAGAGAAAGAAACCCTGTAAAATATTGAGTCCCCAAATACCACCCCTTTCCTTTCTTGCAAAATAGGACCAAACATACCAGAAGGTGAAGGGGAACTGCAGGAATACAGATAGACTCTGAAGGATTTTTATGACACCTTTTAGAAGTAACTCCAAATGAGTCTGTCCACCTGCTTACCAACAGCAGCTCCTCCTAGGTGGCCATCCAGATGACACTATCAATGTTACAAATGACTAATGGTTCTATACTGGCCCAACAAGTTGATATTCATTGTGGTATGAATTAACTTGAGTTTGATTTGGGAGTGTGGGTATCTTAATTTTTTCAGCATTTTAAATGTGACAACAACAACAATAATAATAAACAGAGACATTCTTTCCCATCCTGGACCCAAATGGGCAGTAGTACGTGGGGCACAAGTGGGTTCTTAGTTCTTTTGCCTGGAAACCCCCTATTGCCCCTTTCTAAACTCTCATAATCTCAAACCCCGTCCCTCTCCCATGACTCCTGCAGGGCCATTGCGATCAGTGAAGCCTTTCTACCAGGGGTGGGAAACGTCCAATCCACAGGCCATATAAGGCTCACCAAATCATTTGGTCTGGCCCTGCTCTAACTCCTGTTCAGATCGCCCCTCTCCGCACTGCAGGGCTCATGTCCGCACCAGCCTGGACTGGCTGCAGCCATAAGACTCAGGCAGACAGCACTGCCACCTGTCTCCTGCCCTACTGCTGCACATCCTTCCCACACCCGGTCGCCGCCACCGGACTGCTCAGACAATAGAGGCGGGGGAGGGGAACAGTGCAGCTGCCTGCGTGCCACTGGATCCTAAACATCCTCTGGGCACACCCAATGACTCAGTGCCCTACCAGCTGAACTGCCTCAGAGTAGGGATAATGGGAGAGGCAGGAATCAGAAGAGGCCTGAGGCAGAGTCAAGTCCAAAAGAGCCAGAGGGAGGGAGAGAAGGGAATCAGAAACTGGGTAGGGGCTGGGGGAGAGAGAGAGAAAATGCACATGCCATGAAAGGCAGAGGGGGCAGGACTCAAAATTCAATAATTTCCAGTCTCTCTCAGTCCCACAGACCGTACAATATGTCTGTTGTGGGGAGAGGTAGGGTAAGGAGTTTGTATGCCGCTTTGGGCCTCTTTACAGGAGAGAAAGGCAGTGTATAGATCCAGAATTGTTCTTCAAACAGAACAATGGGATTAAGGTCTTTTTCTCAACTCAATGCTTATTTTATAATATTTTTCCAGTGAAGAAGAGGCATGTTATCTCTGTAGACACAAATTCACAGTTTTGAGAACTGTCTGTAATAATATCTTCTGGATGGAAAAACTGCCCAAAATAATGTTACAGAAATCTCTGGAAGAGCATAACATTATGAATGGGTTAATGGAATTCATCTACCCAATTTTTAAGCATTGCATGAATATACAGTCTCATTCTACATAAATTAAAAACTAATCCTTATTTCATGATAAATAACCATCAGACTATAATGTCTCTTGAACAGAAAACTATTCAAATTATCAATAGGTAGAGGTTTCCATTAAAAAGCATTTCATTTTTAAAATCTGATTTAATAAAAGTTTTTTGTTTGTGTCATCCACTAACAGTCCAAACCAATTCAATCTGTGACTCCCTCCCCCACCAAAAATGATGCTCAAGGTTGTATTTGTGATGATCCATACAAGCTGCAATGTAAGAATCCATTCAAACACATATCAAATATGCATTGCAAGAACTAGTCCCTCCTTTACAAAGGCCCACCAACAAACAGTGTATGAGAACATGGCTGTCTGCCTCCTCTTCCACACCCCAGAACATATTTGTCTGCCACAACAGAAATTTCCAAATCGTCCCCCCCTCCCATTTACTCTTCCTCCCCCTCCTTGTTGAAATCTGCTGGTTCTGCACCCAGCTTGCACCCACCTGCCGCCATCTGCCCCCCCCCCAGTCAAGGCATTGCACTCAATGCCCCAAGCCAGCAACTTGCCAGCTCCCTTCCTCCTCTCTAGGGAATGGCCCCCTCCCAAGACCTTCGTTTAAAGAGCCTATTGGCCTCTGATTGGGTGGGGGAGGAACAAACCAATGAGCTGGGGGGGATCAAGATCTCCACACATTGCAAGATCTGCAAGACTGGAAGAAAAGTGATCCCAAGCTGCCCGGTGACCACCAGCCACACCCGGAGTTCCTCCTCTCTCTCCCCCGCACCTGCCGAACAAACCAATGAGCAGGTGTTTTTTTTAAGATTTCCACACATTGCAAGACTGGAAGAAAAGAAAGTTACCCTTGCCCGACCGTCTCCCTTCCCAGTTCCCACATTTTTGCTGTTTTTTCCCCCTCTGAAAGAATGGGGGCAACCAGAGACGGAGCTCGGTTTACCTTGCTTGCCAGCCAGTCAGATTCCGCAGCAGGGCTTGCAGGGTTGCCGGTTGGTCGCGGTCACGCCACCACCACTGGAGCCACTCGGTGACAACCACCCGCACCCGGAGTTCCTCCTCCCCAGCGCCTGCCTGCCTGCCAGCCACACGCGGCTGCAGTTGGCTTCGCCTCTTTGCCCTGGCCGGCAGCGTTTCACACACGCGCCAGAGTTTGTTTCACTGTTTCAGAGGGAAGTGGGTGGCGCCGCCGCCGCCACGCTGGTCCTTTGGTGGGAAACTTTCAACGCGCCACGCCAGCATGCAACCACACTGCTGCTGAGGAGGAGGGGCGTAACGAGGCAAAAAAAATCACGTGGCTCCCTCATTCACATGCCCTTCCAACTGGCAAAAATCGGGACTTTTTTAAAACGCCGCGGGACGCAGGACAAATTGTTGAAAATCGGAACTGTCCCGTCAAAAGCGGGATGTCTGGTCACACTACCCTTGCGGTTCAGGAAATCCATGGAGCAAAGCCAGTGCCCAGGGTGGCTCCAGGGCAAAAACATGGCAGCCACGCAGCAGCACTGGGAGCTGTGCAGAACTCCCAATTGCATTGGGGCATTCCCTGTGCCAACAGAGGAGCAATTTCACTGTGCAAAATCAGCCAGTGTCTACGTCAGCCCACCTTCACCTGTGGCAAAGGTGGGACTGAATAAAAAAAGGATATTTGTGGACTATTTTACTATTTGCAAACACAAAACCTTCACTGTTATTTAATCTGCTGATATCCCATTAAGTGGGATACTGAAACCCTGCAGTGCTGATTTAAAGAACTCTAATGAACTCTATCAAAACCTTTCACAACTAGACTCTAGTTAAATCTTACAATTTCCAAAACTGTGGCTCACCTCAAATACTAAGAAGAACCCAAGCAAATAACTTGGATTTCCCGAACCGCAAGGGTAGTGTGACGAGCGTCCCGCTTTTGACGGGACAGTCCCTAGGGAAAAGTTTAAACTGGCCAATGAAGTGTGAGTGTAACTGCTAAACCAGGGGTAGGGAACCTTTAACACTGAAAGAGCCATTTAGACCTGTTTTCCACGGGAAAAGAAAACACTTGGAGCCGCAAATAACCTTTAACACTGAAAGAGCCATTTAGACCCGTTTTCCACGGGAAAAGAAAACACTTGGAGCCGCAAATAACCTTTAACACTGAAAGAGCCATTTAGACCCGTTTTCCACGGGAAAAGAAAACACTTGGAGCCGCAAAACCTTTGACATTTAAAATAAAGATAACACTATACATATTGGGGTTTTTTACCTTTTACTCCGCTCATTCTGAGAAGCGCATGGATGCGCCCGCCCTGCTGCCTGCAGGGCGGACAAGGATGAAGCTGGCGGCTCGGCCTTGCCGGCCGTTGGGAAAGTGCCCGTCCCGCCCCAACAGGGCGGGTGAGAGGGGAAGCCCGCAGTGCGGCCCAGCCGACCGTGGGCAGTTGGTGCGCCCGCCCTGCTGCCTGCAGGGTGGGCAAGGATGGGGCCAGCGGCTCAGTTCGTGGAGCCACAGTGCAAGGGCAGAAGAGCCGCATGCAGCTCTCGAGCCGCAGGTTCCCTACCCCTGGTCTAGCCCACATTTACTAGCCTTTTTGCAAGAGTATCACTGGGGACCATGTCAAAGGCTTACTGAAATAAAGGTAAGCTATATCCACAGAATTCCCTTCATCTACCAAACTTGTCACTTTATGAAAAAAAGAGATAAAATTAGACTGGCAAGACTTGTTTTTGAGAAACCCATGTTGACCATTAGTAATCACAACATTCCCTCCTAAGTGCTTACAGACTGTGTGTTCAATGATCTGCTCTAGAATCTTTCATGGTATAGATGTCAGGTTGACTGCGCGGTAATTGTTTGGGTCCTCTTTTTTCCACTTTTTGAAGATGGGGACAACATTAGCCCTCCTCCAGTCTGCTGGGACTTCTCCAGAGGTGGGATTCTAACAAATCAACCACTGATTCATCCCCCCACAGCATGCCGCCCCCCGCTCACACACTGCACCCCCGCCCCCTTACCTGGTTGCTGTGCCCCCCATTTTCAATGTTGGATCTGGGGGAGGTGAGGGAAGGAGGCAGCTGCAACTTGGCCCGTAGCCCAGGGGGGGTCTTTTCTGGGTAGGCGTGGCCTTTAGGGGAGGTGGAGGCCTGCTCGCACTTGGCGCCATGCGAGAAGACCAGTAGCACATCCAGCAGCAGTCGCCCACGCTGTACCACCAACCTTGCAGCCATGCCGACCCTACTGCTCGACCCCCCGGGCAAGGGGCTGGCCGGGCAGGAGTGGTGGGCCAGCCGGGCAGGTGACCCGGGCCAGGCTGCTTCCACCAATGCTACCCTCCCATCATGCCAGCAAGGCAGGCAAGGCGGCAGCAGCCACTCCTTCATCCAACTTTGCTGCTATGTTGGCAGAGAGGGAAAAGGGAGGCAAAGCCCAGAGACTTCTGGAGGAAAGGAGCGCCCCAGCTGCGGAGGGGACCAGGCAGGAGAGCGGCCAGATGGTGGGGAGGCAGGGGAAGGAAGAGCTGAGTGGGTGGTGGGATTCATCCAGCGAACCGGCTGAATCCCACCACTGGACTTCTCCTGTTCTCCAAGTATTCTCAAAGATTGTTGCAAGTGGTTCTGAGATTACTTCTGCTAGTTCTTTTAATACCCTGGGACAGAGGCGTACCTAGAAAAAAATGGAGCCTGGGGCAAAATCTGAGTTTTGTGCCCCCTCAAATATGGGTGGCCATTTTCCCCGACCACGACCAAACAACATTTTTTGCACCAGGTCATCTCAAAGTCACCATCACATTACAGAACCTGCCCCAGCACACAAATCTGAACATACCCAGGGCTCCCTAGTTTAAACAACATTGAAAGTGATGCTGTTTCAGGGTAGATCCCCCCCCCCCCCGGCATCATTTTCAATGTTGGCTGTTGTGGGTTTTCCGGACTGCATGGCCATGGCTTGGTAGATTTTGTTCCTAATGTTTCACCTGCATCTGTGGCTGGTATCTTCAGAGGTGTATCACAGAGAGAAATCTGTTATACACTGTGTCCAGACTTCTCTGATAACAGACTTCTCTCTGTGACACACCTCTGAAGATGCCAGCCACAGATGCAGGTGAAACATTAGGAACAAGATCTACCAGACCACCGCCACACAGCCTGTAAAACCCACAACAGCCAATTGAATCTGGTTGTGAAAATCTTCAGCAATACTTTCAATGTTTTTTTTTAATCTAGGGAGTCCAGATTCTCCCTTTAAATCTACTCCAAAGGGGGTGGATTTAAAGAGAGAACCTGGGGAAAATGACCAGAGTTCTTGGTCATTCAAATTTGCAAAATTCCTTCCCACTGCAATGAATTTTGTTGGTCTTGAAGTGCCACTGAACTCCTGTTTCATTTGGCTGCTACAGATGACCCACCTGGAATTAGCTTCCTGCCATGAAAGTCAAGGACAAAATCCCAAGTTGAGCTTTTTAGAAATAAGTCTCATGTTTTTCAGTTGGACCAACTTTAGGAAAGAGTCCTTGGTATTGCAGACTGATAGCAAAATCTGAAACTGAGTTACCGTATATCCTTAGAATAGCTGATGGATTGAAGGGAATGGGGCTCATGCAAACCATGATTCCCTAAGGATTTTCAGGCACCCAGGATATTATAAAAGGATTAATATTAGCCTCCCTTGTGGCAGGGGTGTCAGACTCATTTGTTACAATGGCCACATATGCCATCAGTGGGTTGAGCTGGGGGGGTGGGGGTGGAGGTGTATGGAGTGGCTTCCTTGGCTGACAAGCTTCCAGCAGGCTCACAAGCTCAAATTGGAAGGAGGAAGGGCTGGGTACCTTCAGAGGACTTTTCGGGCTTGCAAGCCAGCTGTAAGGATGGTGGTTGATGTGAGTTTCGGCTCAGCCATCCTGACCTTGGCACATTCCACACTCTGGGCGGTGTGCCCGGGATAGTTACTGTCTTTAACCTTGCTGTGCTTATCATATGTGTTTGAAGCTTGTTTTCGCTCTGTCGTGGGAATTGTGCTTGGGAGTTCGGGGAGGGGGCCGCCGTGTCCATAAAAGCGACACGTTGAGCCCAGGTGGGTCAGAATTCGCATTCCGTGTATTGAGATCGTTGAAGTTTATGAAATAAAGAACTGAACTCAGTTACTATATTTCGAGTCCTTTGAGGTTCCTTACATTATGCGAATTCTCTTTTAACTCTATGCTCGGATTGATTGTGGTCCGGCACCATCCTCATCCGTTCTGTGGATCTCTGATGTCCTTCAACATGCAGAGATTGCCTTCTAAGGGTCCGTTGAACTTGGAAGATGAAGAGATTGCGGTAGCCCCCAAAGAGGGTTCCCTCTCTTCCCTCCACGCCACGGTCCCTGTGGAGGAGCCAGCGGGATCAATCTCCCTGGTGACCCTCTCCAAGCCTCGGCTCAGCCGGAGCTTAGCCTTCCTCCAACTGCACGAGCAAGTGGACGAAGTTCCCCTGATGGCTCGGCGCACGGTTTCAACCGGTCGCCTGGAAGTGCGTCAGGAATTCTACGACCCTGGTGGCGGGGTGTCGATGGATCGTGCCCCCCAAGAGCGGCATGTCACCACCCGTCACCACATGGATTACAAACCGGTGATGCGAACAGTGAGGGAAGAAATCGGGGTATCGACCATCCATGGAGACACCCAGGAATCTCTGGAGAGATTTCTGGATCAATACCTCGAAGAACCTCCTCCTGAAGACCACTGGCAGAGCACTGGAGCGCGCCCTAAGGGCTCGCGCCCCCCAGCACCCCGGGACTCCACAGAGGGTGGAGATTGGGATTACCCAAAGGTTCCAGAGCTCGACTTACTTTTGCAGAGGATGCCCACACCCGGGATCCTCCGGACTTACAACTTGAGGGGGTGACTGCCCTGCCTGTGGGGGACGCCCAAGCCTGGGATCCTCCGGACTTACAAGGACTTGAGGGAGCGACAGCCCTGCCTACCAAGGATGCCCACGCCTGGGGTCCTCTGGATTTACAAAGACGAGTGGGGGCGACTACTTGTGCCCTACCCGCCGTAGACGTTCGTAGCCCCCCCAGCTCTGAACCGAGCTGGTCTGAACAACTCGAAGCTCTTGAGATGGCCAAACGCGACTGGGAACAAGAACGGGAGGCCCTCGAAAGGGAGCGTGAAGCCCTAGAACTGGAACGTGAGCAGGAGCGCGAAGCCCTCGAAAGCGAACAACTAGCCTTCGAACTAGAACGAGAACAACAGCACCGAGAGGTGGAGGCAGAATTGGCCCGAGAGAAAGATGTCCTCCGAGACCAGTTTATCAAAGACCTCACTATGCGTGATCAAGTTTTGGAACACTCCAGACTCGAACTCCAGCGCCAGCGGGAGTGTCTAAAAGCACTGGAAAACCAAGGAGAAGTCAAAGCAGCAATGCAGCGGAGGGAACGTGACAGATTACAGCAGGATCGGGAGGCTCTCACACGGCGTGAGAGAGAGCTGGTGGCAAGAGAGGCATTGGGCCAGAGACACGCCGGAGGTCTTCCAGCGACCCTACCCAGAACCGACGGCGCGGCGCGCCCACAATCACCCGTTGTTCCGACTCGCACCCTTCCTCGGGTGGGAGCTCCCTTGCAGCAATGAAGAGTCATCCCCCGGTGCACCCTCCACTGCCTATCCCAGTTGCACAACCACCACCCGGTCGTGCACCGGCCCCGGTTCCACAAGCGGCACCCATGGGCGGTAGGGGCTACCCTCGACCCCACATCCCCGCACGGTTTGACGGTACAGCGTCCAGATTGCCGTATTTTATATTGCAATTGGATGCACACATGCTCGAATTTGATGACCTCTATCGATCCGAAGCTGAGAAAGTGCGAGACATTGGATCCGTTTTGGATGGGGATGCTGCAGAATGGTTCGTGGAGTTACACGAGTTAGGAGGGGCCCCTGAACTTCAAAATGTGGCTGCATTGCTCCAAGGCCTTAGGCTGCGTTTTCAGGATCCAGAGGAGGTGAACAAGGCTATTAAGACTATCAAAACCATCAAGCAGGGTAACAGGTCCTTCGCAGACTTTGCTCGAGAGTTCCGATTAGCAGCAAGCAAACTGCCAGACTGGCCCGAACGCATGAAGTGCGAATACTTCCACGACGCGATTGATCCTGAAATCTGCACCTGGGCAGATATGGTGCGGGAACCACAAACCATCGCGGAGTGGATTACAACTGGCAACCTCATCGCGGCCCGGCTTACTCGTTCCAAGACCGGAAAAGCCGCCACTAACAAGCCTACTGCCAAACCTGCAGCGGCTGCCGCCGCCCCGCCAAAGAAAACCACTTCGGCACCTCCTCCCACCTCCCATATGGCGGCCAACTGCCCGAAGAAACAAAAGGCGCCCGTTCCCACTCCTCGCAAACCAACAGCTCGAACCCCACGCAAGTCAGGTCCTAGGGGACCCCAAGGGGCCGCACAAGCTGGTTATGAGGACGAGCCAAGAGATGTCGATGACACCGAGCCTGAAGGTGTGAGCCTTTCATCGGGCCCCGCAGAAGAGAACCCAGCGCCAGATGCGGTGAGTGACGGGGGTGCCCCCATAACTATTATGGCCACTTTGACCAATACGTCCAAACATACGCGCATTTTAGCCCGCGCACTTGTGGATTCGGGTTGCTCCCACTGTCTTATGAAGCCTCAGGTGGGGGAGCAACTTGGGCTTGAACACATAGCGTTAGCCAAACCCATCCCTTTCACACAAATGGATGGTAGTCCTTTAGGTACCGACGGCCCTGCCCGGTTCAAAACCCAACCAGTACTACTACGTTGCGCAGAACATTGGGAAAGATGTAGTTTCATACTGGCTCCAGTCGCCAAACACCCCATCGTGTTAGGGATGCCCTGGCTCTTATCCCATGAACCCACCATTTTATGGGGACAACGCATAGTCCGATTCACCGACCCCCCTTGTGGCGATCACATGCATGAAGGGGAGCCACCGGAGGAATCTAATGACAACCCCGTTGAGCCCCTACCGATAGCCCTCGATATCGCCCCGAGCTCGGGGTTGACCGAAATTCCCACACAGTACTGGGATTTAGCCAAAGTCTTTGAAGAACAGGAGTGCGACCAACTTCCCCCCCATAGGGACACGGACTGTAAAATCCTCTTAGTCCCAGGGGCGCAACTTCCTAAAGGTAGAATATACCGGATGAGCCCAAGCGAAGAAAAGGAGCTTCGCGCCTTCCTAGATAAAAACTTAGCCCACGGCTTTATTCAGCGGGCCACCAAGAGAACCCATGCGGCCCCTGTCCTGTTTGTAAAAAAGAAAGATGGAACTCTGCGACTTTGCACCGATTATCGTGGTTTAAACACGGTTTCTCTTTCAAATAAGTACCCCTTGCCCCTGATCAAAGACCTACTCGATGCTCTGGGGAAGGGGCGAATCTTTACAAAGCTGGATCTGCGAGAAGCTTATTACCGAGTAAGGATTGCTGAAGGTTTTGAACATTTAACAGCTTTCAATACGAAATTTGGTCAATATGAATACCGTGTAATGCCCTTCGGTTTAGCCGGAGCCCCAGGGGCTTTCATGTCGCTTATTAATGACGTCCTGCAGGACTTTCTGTTCAAAGGGGTAGTGGTGTATTTAGACGACGTCCTTATATACTCCCAAACAGTGGAAGAACACGAACGTCTAGTCAGAGCAGTATTGCAGCGTCTGCTCGACAACTCCCTATATGCGAAACTGTCCAAATGTGCCTTTCATCAGACATCTATGGATTATCTGGGCTATCGGATCTCTCCAGAGGGTCTGGAGATGGATCCAGCCAAAGTGGCAGCGGTGGTAAACTGGCCTGTCCCCACTACCCACAAAGAACTCCAGTCCTTTTTAGGTTTTGCCAATTTCTACCGGGACTTCATTCCCCAGTTTGCCAAAATCGCCCTGCCACTTACAGACTTGCTGCGCACCAAGGGCAAAGGACCTCAGGCGTCTAAGCCAGGGGCTGCCCTCTCATGGTCCCCAGATTGTCAAAAATCGTTCCAGGATCTAAAAACCGCCTTCACTACGGAGCCCATCTTGAAACACCCAGACCCCACCTTGCCCTTCATCGTGCATGTCGATGCTTCGGACAAAGCCTTGGGAGCCGCCCTCTTGCAGAAAAATAAACATAATAAACTTGTGCCGTGTGCTTACTTATAAAAAAAACTGTCGGGTCCCGAACTAAACTGGACTGTTGGTGACAAAGAGACAGCTGCCATTAAAGAAGCCCTTAGTACTTGGCGGCATTGGTTGGAAGGAGCTGCCCGCCCCTTCCAAGTTTGGTCGGACCATAAGAATCTAGCTGCTTTGTCTACTCCGCTCAAAATGTCGGCTAAACAGTTGAGATGGGCTGATTTCTTTTCCAGGTTCACCTTCACAGTCCATTTTTTCCCAGGCAATAGTAACAAGCTGGCTGATGCCTTATCCCGCCTGCCTAAAGGGGCGGATACCTCCTTACGCACAACACCACGCACCATACTCTCGCCCTCTCAACTGGGATTGGCAGTAACCTGATCCCAGACAGACGCTTCCCCAGCACCCCCCTTAACTAACGTTCCGGACGTTGTATCACCATTTCTACGCCACTTGGAGGAGGCGGGACGACAGGAAATTCCGAAGGAGGAATCTGACCCCCTCTTGCAATTGCGAGGGGGAGTTTGGAGGCGGGGTGACTGCTGGTACGTCCCGCTGACTCTACGTAAGCAGGTTCTCCTGGCGGGCCATGATGCCCGCCAGGCAGGACATTTCGGATTTTTGAAAACGCTCCACTTACTCAGGCGGCAGTTTTGGTGGCGCACCATGCGTAAAGATATTGAAGCATACATTAAGGGCTGCCCGACATGTGCAGAGGCTAAGGCCATCCCCGGTAAGCCCCACGGGCTGCTACATCCCATTCCCCCGGCTGCTCAACCTTGGCAAGTGATATTCATGGACTTTATCACGGATCTCCCCGAGAGCCATGGGAATACCGTTTTATGGGTTGTGGTGGATCTTTTCTCCAAACAGGCACACTTCATTCCGTGCCCCACCATTCCCTCGGCGCCTAAGCTAGCCAGACTGTTTATTCAACATGTCTACCGTTTGCACTCATCGCCGGAGAAGGTGATCTCCGACCGCGGCCCCCAGTTCATATCTAAGTTTTGGAAAGCATTCCTGGAGATTTTGGGAACCGCCTCAGCTGTCGCGGCCCCGTACCACGTGCAAAGTGACGGCCAGACCGAACGGACCAACAGAACACTGGAGCAGTACCTACGTTGTTACACCAACTATCATCAGGATAACTGGGTGGAGCTGCTCCCCTTCGTGGAGTACGCCTATAACAACGTGGTTCATAGTAGCACCAACAAAACACCATTTGAAGTGGTATCGGGCCGTTAGTTTCCACCTTTGCCCCAACTCCCTGATCAGGCGCTGCAACCCCCCAAATTTGGCGACTGGATCCAGTCTCTGGCTGAAGGCTGGAAAACGGTTTCTTCCTCGCTTTCACAAATGCAGGAAGAACAGAAAAATCAGGCGGACAAACGTAGAGTGGATTTTCCTCTGCAAGTGGGGGCGTGGGTTTATTTGTCCACCAAAAACCTTAGAGATGTGCATAAGTACTCAAAACTAGGCAAGAAATTCATAGGTCCGTTTTGGATTGCTCAGGTGATCAATGGTGTGACTGCTCGTTTAGATTTGCCAAACTCGCTCAGTAACATTCACCCTGTATTTCATTCTAGCTTACTCAAACAAGCTCCAGATTCAGATGCCTGGCATGACCCAACAGAGGTTCCCCCGCCGGTGATCGTTGACGGGCAGAAACATTACGAAATCGATGCTGTTCTGGACTCTCGTTATATTCACAAACGTCTGCAATATTTGGTTTCCTGGGTGGGCTATCCTTCTGGCCATAATCAATGGGTGTATGTTGAAAATATTGATGCCCCCCCCCCCTGATTTCTGCTTTCCATAAGGCTTTCCCTCATAAGCCAGGTGGGGAGGGAGCTTTCGTAGGAGAGGCGGAGTGTAAGGATGGTGGTTGATGTGAGTTTCGGCTCAGCCATCCTGACCTTGGCACATTCCACACTCTGGGCGGTGTGCCCGGGATAGTTACTGTCTTTAACCTTGCTGTGCTTATCATATGTGTTTGAAGCTTGTTTTCGCTCTGTCGTGGGAATTGTGCTTGGGAGTTCGGGGAGGGGGCCGTGTCCATAAAAGCGACACGTTGAGCCCAGGTGGGTCAGAATTCGCATTCCGTGTATTGAGATCGTTGAAGTTTATGAAATAAAGAACTGAACTCAGTTACTATATTTCGAGTGAGGTTCCTTACACTAGCTGAGGCAACCTCCTCATTTCTGATCTGGCCTGCAGTGGTTCGCCAGGTCAAATGGGAACAAAGTGGGTTACTTCAGCTTGCCAGCCTGATTAGTCCTCTCAAGGGACTGGATCCAGGCCACATCTTTGACTCCTCTGTTTTATGATGATGAGTCACTCACATATCATCTGAGGAACATTAATGTGCACTCCTGCTCTTGGTAAAGGCAAGAAATAAGCAAAGCTGCAAAGTACCATTATGGGTTCACTACAATTGTTTAAACCATCTATTGTCGGTTTAGGGTAGACAGCATAGAAATTGGGGTCTGCGATCAATTGGGCATTAAAATACTTACCTTTCCATCAGCAGCCCCAGAAGGTGGCCTCCTTCCTCACTACATTAGAAAGTATTTCTCCCTAAGAAAGTGGAAGGACTCCACTAACCATGAACGGACAGTAAAAAAAAAAATCAATACATGTGACACCATTCAGCATATCGGTTCCAGACAAAGCTCAGAGTCAAGCATTCAATCTCTGAGATTTGCCTTGATAGCTTTGTATTTCTCCTGCAGGAGGAAGAAGGGTTGGCTGAGTGTGAGAAGGGGCTATTTGTCCCTTTCCACATGTTCAGCTATTTTCACTGCCAAAATGGCTCAAAATGGAAGCCTGCAGCTCTTCCTTTCCCTTTACAATGTTTGGAACCCACAGGAGCAACACAAAGCTTTCCAGGTAACTTACAATGACCAGATATCTGACTATGGCCATTGACACATGTGTGGTCTCCTTCACTTTGAGCTTGCCTTCCCTTTGGGGTGGATTCTTGCTTATGCATACTTTCCCCCTCATTTGAACTCACCCCTCCACAGATTAGATACTCCCTATGGTTTCTCACAGCTCTGAAAGTGTGACCTTTTATCTACATTTGTAGGGAAACCAAATAGGAATACTGTACATTTAGTTTTCCCCCACCCACATCACAGAAGTTCTTCCCACTCTCCTGGGCAGCATTTCAGAAGGATCAGAAGGGCTTTTTGTTTGCTTGTTTTAATGCTAAAAGTATATAATGAGGGACTTTATGCTAAAAGTGTATAATGAGTTGGGGGCAAAGCGAGGGAGAATTGCGCCCAGGGCGCATGTGCGCCCTGCGCCCCTGCTGCAGCACCAGCCACCCCACCTGGAAGGCCCCTGGAAGGCCCCCGGAATGCCCTGGCCATGCCCCCGCCGAGGCATGTTCCCAGGGCATCAGGCCCCCTGCCCCATTGGTGCTATGCCACTGCCCTGAGTTAAATTGACATGATCTAACAAACTTATGCAGGAAGGCAGTGTCTGGGGCCCGCCCAGCTGCCCATCCATCCCCAGCCTCCCCCGGACAAGACAACTGCAGGGGGCACGGGAGAGGAGCTGACAGAGAATGCAGCATATGCTGCGCCAATGGGTGCCAGCCACAGCATGTCCTGGAGCCAGAGCTGGCAGGCAAGGCTTGCTGGACCATCCACCTGAGAGGGGGCCAGCCTGGATGTCTCCGGGACAGTGCTCGAAGGTGGGTCGCTCCCAGGAGCCCCACGGCCACAGTGGGCACCACAGGGTTGGGCCCCAGGCGCACATACGTGCCATCCTGCCCCCGCTGTCAATCGCTAAGCGGCCAGAAGGCCACAGTTGGCCCAGTCTGGCATGCCTCTGGAGGCGGAGTGCTGGGCCAAACAGCCAGTGCCCAGGTGGGACAGGCAGGGCAGGGATGGAGAAAGGACCTATCAGGGAGGGGGAGGGAGACAAAGGGAGAGGAAAGGCAGAAGAGAAGTGTGGTGTGTGGGGGAGAGAAGAGAGAAAGAAGGGGAGAGGGTGTTAGGCAGGAACAAGTAGAAGAGACATGGCGCAGAGGTGCGGGACCAGAAAGGGCCAGTGCAGTGGGAAGCAGACACTTGGAAGAGGGGTGAGGAGGGCCAGGCTGTTTAGGCCCTCGTGGCTGAACAAGATACCTGGACTATGCCACTCTCACACCAACAAGAGTGAGGACGGGCAAACCAATGCCTGTGCAGGGAAAGGAGGGTTGGCTTTAGCTCCAGTGGGTGGGGGAGGGGCAGTGGGACCTGACAGGCAGCCTCTCCAAATGAAGGTTGCATGAAAACAAGACAGAATGCAGGATTTAAATTTTTTGCCCTGTTTGAATGGCAGGAGTAATTCAGATGGGAAGAAAAGAACCCTATTAAAATGCACATAGTGTAGGAAAAAGTGCTAGGTACCATTTTCAGGAGGATAATTGGTGCAAAGAAAAAAACACAGGAAAACTCCAATGCAAAGCAAGCAGCCCTCTAATTTATTTGTGGCTTTCGTTGATCTAAAGGGGGCTTTTGATTCAGTGGTTAGAAACCTCTTATGGCAAAAGTTATCTACGTTGAACATTGATTGCAGACTTCTTTTTTAAATAAAACAACTCTATAATAATACAACCTGTCAAGTTTGGACTCATGAGAGGCTTTTAACTGATGGAATACCTGTTCACCGTGGTGTCAAACAAGGCTGCATATTAGCTCCTCTTCTATTTAACATCTTTCTTAGTGATCTATTTCATGCTCTTTCTGGAAATTGCATACAACCAGAGGCGTAGCTGGGCAAAGCTGCGCCCAGGACAGCCTTTGCGTTTTCCGCCCCACCCCCCCGGTCCCCGCACCGCCCCCGCACCACCACTTACCTTATTCTGTACGATGGTGAGTGGGGGTAGCTGCGGCACCCTTGGGGGTGCAAAAAACATGGAGGCTGCCATCCACCACCCCCTCTGCCCCATGCACAGCATGCTCTGGTGGGGCAGAGGGGGATTTCCCTGCTAAGGGCTGCCGGCTCCCGCAGAGTGAGAGCCGGAAGCACAAAGCGGGACAACACTTCCATTCCCCGCTCTACCCTACAGAGGAGGAGGCTGCCTCCTCCGTGGGGCAGAGGGGGTCCCGGTCCCCTGCTGGACGCCATTACTACCCCCTCTGCCCTACAGAGGAGGCCGCCGCCGCCGCCTCCGTGGGGCAGAGGGGGTTTCCTGCTTGGTGCCATCAGTGGCACCAAGTGGGGTGCCATTTCCACTTCCCCCTCTGCCCTATGGAGGAGGCGGCCGCCTCCTCCATGGTGCAGAGGGGGTTCCCTGCTCGGCGCCCCTGGCTCCCATGGCGTGAGAGCCGGGGGCATCAAGCAGGGCGCCACTGCCATTCCCCCTCTGCCCTACAGAGGAGGCCTCCGCCTTCTCCGTGGTGCAGAGAAGGTTCCCTGCTTGGCGCCGCTGGCTCCCACTGTGCGAGAGCCGGCGGCACCAAGCAGGGCACCACTTCCATTTCCCCTCTGCCCTACGGAGCCTGCTCCCTGGTGCAGAGGGATTTTCCTGCCCGTGCGTGGGGGGCATTTTTGTGCTCCCCACGTGACCTGGCAGGGGTGCGCCCGGGATAAGCTGCCCCAGATGTCCCCGTTGGCGCTTCACCACTACATACAACACATGTTCCAGTTCTCTTATATGCAGATGACATGGCATTATTGTCTCTGTCAGGTATTGGGTTAAATCGGTTAGTTTATTCTAAATGTTGGAAACCACTCATTGAGCAAATTAATAGCCACAAAATTGAATAAGTGAGGAACTATAGATACCCTGGCATTGTTTTCAGCCACAATCTGTCATGGTCTCCCCAACATAAAACAGCCTTGGCATCCGCATCCATAAACACATCTGTAATATTTTGTTTCCACTATAGCAAAGATAATCAGTTTATTCCAGCTGCATTAACTGTCTTTAAGCCAAAATCAGCTCACAACTTCTTTATGGGGTCCCAATTTGGATCACTGCAGTAAAAATAACCTAACTTTTTTTCATTCCAAATTTCTGCGAAAACTTATGGGATTACCCAGATGTATTCCCTACGCTGCCATCTGTATAGAAATTGGGCAAAGTATCTCTGAAGCATTACCATGGATAAGAGATATAAAGTTCTGGTTAAGCATACACTTCCAATCTGATTTATCCAGCTACTTATGCTCACTTCTAGCAGATAAATTTAACTTTAAATGATATTCTTATGTAGCCTGAAAACATTGACCTTTCAATGAACTCATTGAATATGCTCCCTTTTGATGAGGCCTTCAAAATGGTTAAACAAAGATTGTTGGACTGAAAGTTCCAAAGCGTAGTGCTGGTGGCCAAGAAATCATGTTCCCCAATTAGTATGTTGATCCGGGTCCAATAAGGATGTAACGTAGGCACTTATATAAGTTCTGCTTTCTGCGCTGCCACCAATAATATTTTTCCTCTATAGCCCACTCAATACTGATTTTCCACAAGGTCACCACCCTGACTGGGGAACACAGACACACAGACAAAAATACTAATGACTGGAAAGGTTTTAAAAGGTGAACAAAACTGAAACGTTTATTTGCTGGCTTTCACAAAGGCTTCTCAGGTAAACTGGAGAGGTTTAACGCTTGTTGGTTTTAGAATAAGTTTGTCTTAAGATGTTACTTCACAGATTCATATGCACACCGACATTACACGCAGGTGTCTCTTAAGGGAAGATTTAGCTTTGAACTACAAATTCCCTTACGCACACAGACACTATTCCTCACTGCTCCAATACCCACTGATCACAATTCCTAAGCACACAGTCCAAGCCCATGTGGAGATTCTGGGCACACTCCTTGGCCTCCCTCTCTCCCACTAGTCCTAATATGGCTTCCTGCCTCTGGATCTAGCTTCTCCCAGACTGGTGATTCTGGTGATACACACAGGGGCAAGGCAGACTAGGATAGGTCTGGGCAGTTTTAAAACTGCTAAGCTGCCCTGAAGGCCTCCTTCAATCTGCACCCAGTCAGGGCTCCTCCTCTCCTCTGTCAAGCATACACCGCTTAGGACAGGGACTGGACTTCTGTCAGCCAACTCATGCTGAGACAGAATCCTTTTTTCTTCCAGAGCTGACTATGACTCCTCTCTGCCAGACTCTGCTCTGCTCTGCTCTCTCTCTGACCGACTCCGATCAGCACTCCACTCTCCTCTCAGTGCTGTAAGCCCACTGGCTCCCCCTAGCTCTTGCCAAACGTTACTGGACCTTTTTCAGCCAATCAGGTCGGTTCTCTCCTTGTGGAGCCTTTTTTTCCTTTTTCTGGCTGTTGCTAAGGCCTTCTCCCTTTGGCCTGCTGTACGCCAGCCCTTCAGGGTGGGGCAAGTTCGTTACACATGGCAATGTACCCCAATTTTTTTGCCAAATCCTAAGCAAAGACAAGCCCTGGCAATTGCAAGGTTTAATGTATTACCATCAGCCTTTCTAACTGGAAGATATAAGAAAATTGAACATACTAAAAGATTCTGCCCCTGTGATAATGGCAGTGTGGAAACGCTTATGCATTCCTTATTCGAATGTCCCAGACATGAAAAGACTAGATCAAAGTATAAGGATACAATTTTCTGAACTATTTACGATTGCCAGAATACTACAGAATACCTCACCTGCTGAATAATAATGATTTGCTATTCTGTGAGACTGTTGCAATTTTTTTTAGAAGTAATGTAAAAAAGGTAATTGGCCAATTTTTTAAAAAAATTGTATATACACCATATATTTCTGTCATTTTTGTATACTGTGAGCCTTGTTTCTTTTTACCTTTGAATACTGAAACAAATTTCTTGTTGTTGTTGTTTTCATTTTTTTTACTATGCTTCCCAGCTGCCAGTTTGTGCGGAAATTCCCTTTCTGGATCTCAGCTTTGCAGACAGGACACTTCACGTCTCCCAGTGTTTCCCATGTGTCACAGTAGTCAGTGATGCAAGCCCGACAGAAATTGTGGCCACAGTCCAGGGTTACTGGGTCTGTTAGGCACTCCAGGCAGATGGGACAGTTTGCTTCCTCTTCCATATCTGTGTATGATGACCTTGAGGCCATGTTGGGCCTAGTTTATGTGGCTTGGCAGACAGAAACGGTAGCTCTCTGAGACCTGTAAAGAGGACAGCAGAAGGACAATGAGATGGAGATGACCTGGAAGTAGGGGTGGGTAGTGTGGTGGCCAAGTTTGCAGATTAGGTATACCAAATTAGATAGGGTGGTGAGATCCTCAAAGGATTGCGAAGAGCTCCAAGCGGACCTTGATAAATTAGGTGAGTGGGCTAAGAAATGGCAAATGCAGTTCATTGTAGCAAAATGCAAAGTGATGCACATAGGGGCAAAAAATCCAAACTTCACTTTTACATCGCCTACAAGCTGGTCAGGTGCTATCAGTCACAGACCAGGAAAGGGATTTGGGCGTCTTAGTTGATGGTTCCATGGGAATGTCAACTCAATGCATGGCAGCTGTAAAAAAGGCAAACTCTATGCTGGGGATAATTACGGAAGGAGTTGATAATAAAACTGCAAGGATTGTCGTGCCCTTATATAAAGCCGTGGTGCGACTGCACTTGGAGTACTGTGTTCAGTTCTGGTCGCCACATCTCAAAAAGGATATTGAAGGGATAGAAAAAGTGCAGAGAAGGGCAACGAGGATGATTGAAGGATTGGAGCACCTTCCTTATGAGGAGAGGCTACAGCGTTTGGGACTCTTTAGATCATGATGCATGAATCATAAGAATATAAGAACAAGCCTGCTGGATCAGACCAGAGTCCATCTAGTCCAGCACTCTGCTACTCGCAGTGGCCCATCAGGTGCCTTTGGGAGCTCACATGCAAGATGTGAAAGCAATGGCCTTCTGCTGCTGCTGCTCCCGAGCACCTGGACTGTTAAGGCATTTGCAATCTCAGATCAAGGAGGATCAAGATTGGTAGCCATAGATCGACTTCTCCTCCATAAATCTGTCCAAGCCCTTTTTAAAGCTATCCAGGTTAGTGGCCATCACCACCTCCTGTGGCAGCACATTCCAAACACCAATCACACACGTTGCTTGAAGAAGTGTTTCCTTTTATTAGTCCTAATTCTTCCCCCCAGCATTTTCAATGAATGCCCCCTGGTTCTAGTATTGTGAGAAAGAGAGAAAAATTTCTCTCTGTCAACATTTTCTACCCCATGCATAATTTTATAGACTTCAATCATATCCCCCCTCAGACGTCTCCTCTCCAAACTAAAGAGTCCCAAACGCTGCAGCCTCTCCTCAAAAGGAAGGTGCTCCAATCCTTCAATCCTTTGTGGTTCTCACCACCCTACTAATTTGGTATCATCCGCAAACTTGGCCACCACGCTACCAACCCCTACTTCCAGAGGTTGTGGTTTTTTAGGAGCAGCCGACTTAGGTGACCCCATAAGGTTTGCTAAGTCGGAGATGTTCCAAGGTCTTTTGCCATGGCCTTCCTCTGCCTAACAATCATGACTTCTGTGGTGGTCTCTCATCCAAGTTCTAACCATGGCTGACCCTGCATCCACATCAGGGTGGAAAACCCCATCCCCACAAATAAAAACTGCTGTTCCATAATTATAAAAAAGAGAGATGGTATAAAGAAAGCAGGGCCAAGAGGTGCAGGTCTCAAACATAGCACATTCTGAACCCCCATCCTCCATTCACTGGACTGCCCAGCCATTGTGCCAGCCTTACCTGCCAGTTATCTCCAGGTGACATCAAGGACTGGTTTTGTGGGACACACAATACAGCCTTCCCTTGTCTTGTAATTTCCCACACTTCATTTTCCTCAGAAGGGTCACAGAGGTGCAAAGAGGGCAAATCTGAAGCCCCTTGACAGCTGGACTGTTCTGTGACTGCAATTCCACTTGGATTTTTCAGAAAACGAAACCCGGAAATGATTTCCAGTCTCCTTCACTGCTGATAGACATATTTAAAAAGCTGATCAGCAAACAATCTTTGGAGAGCCCATATCTCCTAAAATAGATCATACATTAACTAATCCATTAATTTATGGATTCTAAAGTCCCAGCCATTTCACAATGGTCTTTCTACGCAATTATCATATCTGAGATGCCTACATTTGATTATCTGTTCACCACGCTGTTGTTGGCTAGTTTCTTCCATATCTCTGTGTGCCCATGTACAAATGCATGAATCATAAGAGCACAGTTCATCCATTTTAGGAAGAGGGCTGTAGGTGGCTCAGGACTGAATCAAGGAGATGGCCTGGATGTGTTCAAGACTCCTTGTTGGTTTTGCCAAACACACTAAGACAGCTTGACCTTTACCATGTGCACACAGTGCCCTCTCCCATGAGATGCTGCCATTTACACAACTGTTGGCTCCCCAGGTCACCAGGAAGACCTGTGTATCTTTTGTGTTTGTTTGCTTGCTTCTTTTCCCCTACGGAGACGATGAATCATAGAATCATAGGCCCTTCCTTCCAAGCGACTGCGAGAGTAGCCCCTTGCACCGGGCAGGAATCCTGCCGGGTGCAGGTGGGGGCCGCTTTGCACGGGAGCAGTGAAGCTGCCCCCGCAGAGGGCCGGGCGCTGAGAGGTGGCTCGCAAGACGAAGCCACCTTCTTCGTTCTTCAAGCGTTCTCTCACAGCGAAGTCTTGCATCGCTTCTACTGGGACTCCTAAGACTCCTGCCTCCATCGCTTGGCCCTCCGACCTCCAGGGGTCAGAGGACAGTGAGGGAGGGTCTCAGCAGTCCAATAGAGCGACGCAGGACGATGAGGTGAGTGGGAGAGGGACAGGGGAAACAGCGTGTTCCCGGCGTTGCTGTTCACACCGCGCTGGCGGGAACACGCTGTTTTCCAAAAACCTCCCTCCAGGAGGGAGGTTTTTGGAGGCGGCCTGACACTGCTTTGGGGGAGGTGGAGCCAGGTCGGCGCTGCTACGTTTCAGCAGCACCGCCTGTGCAAACGGCTCCCTGGGGACGGCATTTTTGCCGTCCCCAGGGCACCGTATTTGGCCCGTGCGGAAAGGGCCATAGAGTTGGAAGAGACCCTAAGAGCCATCAAGTCCAACCCCCTGCAATGCAGGAACACATAATCAAAGCACTCCCAACATATGTCTGTCTAATCTGTCTAGGTAATTTTGAATTCTGACTCTGTCCTCTGGGGTATGAGCTACCCCTCCTAATTTGGTGTCATCTGCAAATTTGATTAGCATGCCCTCTATTCCATCATGGATGAGCCATAAACAAAATAGAATCAAGGGGAAACATCTATAACAGAAATGTTGTAACAGCAATAATAATTTTATGCCTCCTTTCCTGCAAATTTGTAGCAAACTCTGAAAACAATACACATGTACTGAAAACTGAAAATATGAACAGGAGGGATAATGAAGAAGGGATAGCCAAATAAATCAAAAATGTCTTCATCTGCTGATGGAATACAACAGCAGAGGGGGACAGGCAACTCCACACTTTGGGGGCACAATCAAGAAGCTCTTTCTTGGGTTTCCACCCATTTTCCTTCAGGTGATGGGGTACATGAATACAGGCCCCCAAAGATGACCGCAAGAGGTAAGTGCATATGGCAGTAGGTGGTCCTCAAGGTACTTCAGCTCTAGCCATAGAGGGCTTTAAAAGTCAATACCAGCACATTGAAATGGGCCCAGATGCAAATTGGAAAACAGCAATTGTGGAACAAGACTGGAGTTCCAAAATCCCTACACGCTACTCCAGATAGCATTCTCATTTCAGCATTCTGTACCAGTTGTGATTTCCACACATTCTTCAAGGGTAGCCACACATAGAGCATATGGCAGTTGTCTAATCTTGTCATTTCCAGGGCATGCATCACAGTGGCAAGATCTATTCTGCACAGTAAGGGCTGCAGATGGCTCACCAGCTGAAATGGTTGATAGACAACTCTGATCACTGCTGCCACCTCTTTATCCAACAGGAGGCTCTGCTGCAGAAGCATGCCCAAGCTATGAACAGCTCTTTTAGGGGGAGTGCAACCCCATCCAGAACAGGAGACATCCAAATTTATGGGTCAGACCTTCTCCCCACCACACACAAATACACCAGTACCATCTCTGTTTTGTTGGGATTAAGTTTCAGCTTGCTAGCCCCACCCATCCCAAAACTGCCTGGAAACACCTGTTCACAGTCTCCAAAGCCTCCCTGGAATCTGCTGGAAATATAAGATATAGCTGAGTGTCCTCCACATACTGGTGACCTCTCCCACTGACTTCAGACATTGAGATATATAAAAGCATGGCGAGGGGGGGAAACAACATGATACCTTTCAGGACCCCATAGGTCAAAGGCCCAGAATCTGAGCAGCAGACCTCCAGCACCACACTGGACTGAAACAGTTGCAAAACATTCCCTCCCAATCCCAACTACAAAAGATACCATAATCCATGATACCAAAAATGGCTGAGAGAGTCAAGAAAATCAACCAGGTCACACTCTTCATATCCCTCTCCCAGCACAGATCATCTACCAGGGACATTTGAACCCCATCACCAGGTCTGGCACCAGATGTGAATAGATCCAAAGAATAAGCTCAATTCTGGAATCACAGAAGTTGTCCAGCACCACTTATTCAATCATCTTGCTCCAGTATGTAACATCTGAAACTGATGGACATTTATTGAAATCTACTGTGTCCAGGGTTGGTTCCTTTAGCAGTGGAAGTAGCACTTCTTGCCTCAAGGCAACCACCGCCTCTCAGGTGGACGTTTGCTATATTCTGCGCATGCACGCACGCACGCGCGCACACACACACAGAGTATATGAGGGACAAACATCATGCCAGCAGGTGGTAAGTGTCAAACTTTAAAAAATCCTCTCCCCAACCTCAGACTGAAGAAGCTGAAAGGTATCCCAAGTAACTGGACAAGTCAGCCCCACAGTTCCGTTACTGTGATTGGATAGTCCAAGTTGGAATGAATACAAGAGATTTCATCAGCAACGTCTTGAGCAATGGGCTGTGAAGCAGCCCACCTCCTCTGTAGTACAAACCCCAATAGGCCCCTCACCACACAATGAGAGTTCTGCAGGTCTAGACTGTTTGGATATGATGAGGGCAGAGAAATAGAATTTCTGTGCTGCTATCACTACCATGGAGAGTATAGGAAGATGTGAGTAGTTGAGCAGCTGTGGAATCACACCCTGTTTGAGGACGCACAAATAGCTTCCTCTTTAGATCCAGGAATAGTTGGATCCTCCAGTTTGAGAGAGAAGCAGGCTGGGTTCTATGCTGACTATCCTGTTGCTGCAGTATCACACTCTTAATTGTTTGTTTGTTTGTTTTTAGTTTTACTAGCAGTAAAGCCCGCTGTAGGGTAACACAACGTGACTAGATGGCAGGGGGTGAGCTGAGGTGGAGGGGGAAGGTCAAGTATGGATGGCTGGGAGGGGAGGGAGGCGGGGAGGGCTTGGTGGCTTGATATGGGTAGGCAGGAGGCAGTTGCTGGGCTGTGGAGCATTTGCTCCACTACCTGGCCTGGCAGTTTGGGAAGGCAGGTGAGAAATTGAATGTGGGGGTGATGAACTCTGACTAGTGAGGGAGCAGAACTCACTCTGTGCTTTATTGTTTAGGATACTGATAGCGGAGCCAGAAGGGGAGTTCCTCCACTTCTGGACTGTGTTCAAATTAAGGTTTTAAAACTGTCCTGTTCTCTGTGCTAGCTAGATAGGAATTGCCTGTATTAGATAGTAAAGTAGGATTTTGTAAGTTTCTTTGTATTTGTGCTTGCATGGAACCTCCTTAGCCCAGGGCAGGGAGCCATCTCCGCTCCACCTGAGCACATCCTATTCAAGTGTAAAGGCTCCCGACACACGCGGACAAAGGGGGAACCTCAGTTGAAGTGCCTCGCCCTGCCTAATCCCGTCAGCTGGCAGATAAGGAGGGTTTCGTCATCATCTCTCTGTCTCTGGACCTCGGACACCTGGGGAAAGCCTCTGTGCTTTCCCGCCACTGGACACGTCATCGCCTCGCCCTACTCTGGCGCGAAACTCAAGAAGGGGACGCCTATCGAACTCTGATTGGTTCCTGCATGTTGCAAATGATTGATTGGTTGTTTTGAATTCTGTTAATGAATGGTGGTGGGCTGTCTTTCATGCTCCCGGGCTCCCGACGGGAGAAAGTGTACTTAAGGTGCTGTAAGGCTGCTAGGCAGCAGGAGTTGTAGTGTGGAGCGGAGGTGCTGACACTTAGGTCAGCATCTCAATAAATCACCTTTTATTTATCTGAGCCGTGTCGGGTCTTGCTTGGGTTCCTGGGCGCTGCCGAGAGCGGGATACCTCTGAGTAAGGAAAGTGTTATCCTGAGCAGCGCGGTAACAATACCTCCCCCCACCCCTTCCCATTCACACTCTCAACTACCTTGCCCAGGAACAAAAGATGTGATACTAGATGGCAGTTGGATGAATCAGATGGATCCAGTGATGGCTTTTTTCAAGGGCAGCCTTACCACCACCTCTTTCAGCCCTGCTGGGAAGAGCCCAGAACTCAGGAACAGATCAATAATATCCATCAGGAGTCCCTGCACACCACAACCACTGGCTTTTATCAGCCATGATGGGCTAGAGTCTAAGGGGCAGGTGGGAGGCTTCACAGCCCCCAAGATCCTCTCAACATTGGACTGGGAGAGATGGCTGAATTGGTCAAATACAGGACCTGAAGATGGCCAAGGGGCCTCCAGTTCACTAATTACATCAACATTGGTGGGGAGGTCCTAGGGAGTAAAAGGTTTTTATCCACAAAAAAGCCTGCAAATGACTCTCAGCTGATTGCTGACTTCCTAACATTCCAAGATCCCTCAGTGAGGGCAGTCAAAGACCTTATCACCCTAAGCAATTGTGCTGGGCAAGAGTTAGTGGATGCAATGAAGACTGCATAATATTCCTTTTTAGCTGCCTTCGCCACCATCTCAATGGTCTCATAAATATCCTGAAAAATGTTCTTGCCATTTCGACATGAGGATTCCACCAAAACTGCTCTAGTCATCTAAGCTCCTTTTTTTCCTCTGGAGCACCATGGTATACCAAGTGGCCAGTTTGGGAAGGAGGCGGAGAGGATGTTAAGGAGACATGTTGGCAATGGCTTCAAAGAGATGGTTGGGCCAGTTGTCTACTAGCATATTTAACTAGTTGTCGTGAGGCATAAAATTCCGCAGAGCATCCAGAAAACCAATTGGATCCATAAGTCTTTGTAGGCCAGCATAAATCAACTTTCCATCCCTGCAGGGAGGGGCTGGGATGCTCAGATGGGCTTTCAGGGCAAAATGGTCTGACCACAGCAATCTGGCAGTAGAGATCTCTATCAGTAGAGAGATCCACCCCCATGGCAAAGGTCAGTTTTAATGTGTGGCATGTTTGATATGTGTAACCTGATACACATTGAGTGTCCTAGTGCTGCCCTGGAAGACACCAACTCTGTAGTCTTTATGGAAGTGGCCACATCAGCGTGGATGTTGAAATCCCTTCAAACTATCAGACAGGAGAAATCCAAGGCCCAGCCTGACGCCACCTCCAAAAGACTCAGCAGGATATCTGCTGGCCCTTTACGCAGTCAGTACAACCAGCCAGATGGCCAAGTTCCCCAAACAGAGCAAAACAATCAACACCTGGGATGTTTGGGACAGGGAGTGCTCTTGAGAAGAAAGTTTCCCAAATGAGCATTGACCCCCTCCCAACCCTTTGTCCAAGACTGATGACGGACTGAGAAACGGGGGGGGGGGGGGGGGTAGTTTTTCAAAGTAACATTCTCCTTGCCCAGATCTTGGTCATATTTGCCAGGTCCACTTCATGTTCCATATAATAAGTTTGCAGGGTAATGGTCTTGTTATTAAATGAAAATGTCCGATGGCAGCTGAGGACCTCTGATGAACCCTAGAACTCATTGTGCTCAATCTGAGGCTGTTTGGAGCTGACAGGAGTTGTTCAAAGTTGCCCAGAGCCAACAAGGCAATTAGTCTAACAGGGCAATTAGTCCAACAGACAGCAGCCAATGACAAAGATGGTCACCTGAGAGCCACTTGAGACCATCTGCCCAGCAGACACCAGTCCTTACTCGCTGATTGAATCACTGCTGGAAAAAGCACAGGAGACAAGTCTTCTCCACGTCTTCTCCATCTCTGGAGCAAACTGGCCACACTTTTGAAATTATTTTTCTTTTTAAAAAATCATGTGACAATTACAGTAAGGAGTTATTGTAAATCATGTGAGAATTACTGTAAAGGTCCATAGAGTTTATTGGCTTTGCCAATAAGGGTGGAGTCATTAAGTGGAGATTAGTAGTAGAGGGCGTTTGCGATAAAAGGGGGAAAGGTTTTCTGGGCTCATTATGGCTGGTTCTGCATAGAGCAAATATAAAGGATGTAGGTTGCTGTATAACCCATTAGTTGGGGGGGGGTGACTTTACACAGGTCTTGCCCCCAAAATGAGTCTGCCCCATTTTATTTTCCCCAATCCGTTTTTTTTGAAAATCAATAAGCAATCAATCTTTTTGAAAAATCCCAAATTGGAATTGCTCCCAAGTGGTCAGGCAGGAGGTGCTTTAGTTCCCTCCATTTGCTTTAATTAATAGAATAGAAATATACATGCAGCTAGCTGGTTAACCCATGCACACCCTAAGAATGGAATGACTCTCAAGCAGTGTTGAGAACCAGCCCCTTCAGAAAGAAGTCATCAGAAGAAATTAGCCAATGAATAAGCTGCAATAGTGAAAGAGAAAGATGACAATTAGAAATGCTTAGATTGATTCTGCATTGAGAAGGGGGTTGGACTAGATGGCTTGTATGGCCTCTTCCAACTCTATGATTCCAATTCCAAAGCCTTTATTGGCATTATAAATTACAGAGTTAGTAGAAAAGGGGTATTGTTAGTAGAAAAGGGGTATTTTAGTTCCCTCCCTTCCCTCCTGTCCTCCACAGTCGGGTAAAAGTTGCCCGCCTATTGCAGGGAGGTCCCTTTTCCTTTTAAAAGTTATTTTGCAGGTTGCATCTGCGTAGTTACGCAGGTGCAGCTGATCGTATTGCAAATGATCGTCATGGCTGTGGGGGTTCATCTCTGCATGCCTGCATAGCTACACATATGTTGCAGGTAATTTTTTTTTTAAAGAGAAGCATCTCCACACTAAAGTATGACAGCAACCAAGATTATTTCCATGACCTGCACAGAACACATATGATCATGAAAATAGGAAAACAGGTTCCTTCATCACGACTACAACTTGTTATAAATTTGCTGTGCTGAATTCACCTTTGTGACATGGTGAATTTATTGAGAAGGGGGCAGGGGGAATAGTAAGACTATATTATTATTGGAGTCATGTTGCTTTTGTAGGAATGTATTTTTGAAGCTGCAGGCTAGTTTCTCTGATGCTGAGAATCCTTGTTCCAAAGAGGACTTTGGCACTCTTCAGTGCAAAAATGTTGGACTCTGGTCACCATAAAATGTTATCAGGAAGAACAAATAGCTTAATTGAAATGGAAGCAGGCACCTCCAATTCCAAAGTTCCATGATCTCAGGAGGTTTTAGAGGAAAATCCTGAAAGTCAGCAATTCGTAACTATCAGACAAGCACAGGGTGACCTAACTGGAAATCTGCTGGAAGTGGAAGGAGTCAATGAGGGTGCTTCTGAGTCCAATTCTCCATGTCCTAAAAAGACATTTTTGATACGAAATCCTAAGGAGCCACAGGGAGGGAGAAACTTTTTCTTGATTTTTGGGGGGTGGGTGGGGGAGGATACTTTTTTCCCTAAACTTGTTTTGCTGTGTTAGTAATGTGAAATACATCATTTTGCATACTTCTCGAATTTAAAAGTATTAAACGCTTGAGAGAACAACTCAAACAGATCTACTTAATACCCACAAAAGCCTATTCAGTGGGACTTAGTTCCAGGAAAGTGTAATTTGGGTGGGATTCTTAGGTTACTATAAGTAAAACTGCCTATATTCCCATATTTGAGAGCAACAAACATATGCCCCTCTAAGCCATCTGAGTGGTAAGTAAAATAACAGTAAAAATTAGAAAACATTTAGTTGTGAAATAATAGGATTTTTTTTGACAGAACATCAACTAGTACAGGCTCATAGATCACAGTAACCTAGTCTGTGGAATTTTGATTGAAAGGAATGGATGAGTACAGTGGGTACATTTCTAATATAATATATTATAGTGCCTGAATTTGTGGCATGTTGCCTATGTAATGTCATAAATTGAAGATGGCTGCCCCTGTGGATGTTCATTCACGTTCCAGGCAATTACTCCTTTCAAAGCAGTTGTATGAAACTGCTTTGTATGTATTAAATTTGGGATTGGGGTTTGTGTTTACTCCAAAATATGACCCTTACATTACGAGAGTGGATCTTTATAAACTGATGAGAGCACTCAAATTACGAGTATTTTTTGCTGATAAAGACAATCCCACAGACACAAGCACCGGGGCAAGTAGCTACAAAATCTTCATTTATACCCCCAATATCTGATCCTTCGATTACCACTTTTGAACGATTGGTACTACAAATGTAACGTAAATTAAGTAGAACACCATCGAGACATAGGGCATGGAATGTGACAAGGGAAGATATACAAGTTTTGCAATCTTTAGGGTCAGATCCCTCGATTGTGATCAAGGAAGTGGACAAAGGAGGGGCAATTGTGCTTCAAGACCGCACTGATTATATAGTGGAAGTAAACTGACAGTTGGGTGATGAACATCATTATAAAAAATTATCAGAAGATTCGACTGCACATATAATGAACCTAATTACTATTTCAGTACAGGAAGCGGAATAAGTAGGCTGGATTTCATCAAAGGTGGCCATTTTTTTGATGAATAAGTGGCCAAGGGTACCTATTTTTTACATGTTGCCCAAAATTCATAAGTCTGGCACACCCCCACTGGGAAGACCCATAGTGTCTGCAGTAGGATCAGCAATGGAACCTTTGGCACAATATATTGACTCATGGGCAGCCACTGTGATGCTGGAATCCACTCCCAAACAGCATCACTTTCAATGATATTTAAACTAGAGAGCCCAAATTCTCCTTTTAAATCCACCTTAAAGGGAGAATCTGAGGTCCCCAGTTAAAACAATATTGAAAGTGATGCTGTTTTGGGGTGGATTATCCCCCACCCTGAAACAGCATCATTTTCAATGTAGCGTAGTGGTTAAGAGCAGGTGCATTCTAATCTGGAGGAACTGGGTTTGATTCCCCGCTCTGCCGCTTGAGCTGTGGAGGCTTCTGGGGAATTTAGATTAGCGTGTGCACTCCCACACATGACAGCTGGGTGACCTCGGGCTAGTTTTCGGAGCTCTCTCAGCCCCACCCACCTCACAGGGTGTTTGTTGTGAGGGAGGAAGGGCAAGGAGATTGTAAGCCTCTTTGAGTCTCCTACAGGAGAGAAAGGGGGGTTATAAATCCAAAGTCGTCATCTTCATCATCTTCTTCTTAACTGGGGACCTCAGATTCTCCCTTTAATTCCATGCCGAAGGGGGTGGATTTAAAAGGAGAATCTGGGGAAATTTGGGGGCTGCCTGCTGTCAGGGGTGCAATTTTTAAGTTAGTAGCACCAAACTTTCAGGGTATCTTTAGGAGACTCTTCTAATGATACCAACCAGGTTTGGTGAAGTTTGGTTCAGGGGGTCCAAAGTTATGGACCCTCAAAGGTGTAGCCCCCATCTCCTATAATAATAAATAATAATTAGCTCCCATTGGAAACAATGGGGGATGGGGCACCCCCTTTGGGAGTCCATAGCTTTGGACCCCCTGGACTAAACTTCACAAAACCTGGGTGGTATCAGTAAGAGACTCTGCTGATGATACCTCCCAGGTTTGGCGAAGTTTGGTTCAAGGTGTCTAACGTTTCGCCTACATCTGTGGCTGGCATCTTCAGAGGTGTATCACAGAAACAGACTTCGCCACAGATGCAGGCGAAACGTTAGAAACAAGATCCACCAGACCACGGCCACACAGCCCGGAAAAACCACCAAAACCCGTAAAGATAATGGGTCAGCTATCAGGTCTATGGTCTGACACTCAAGACTGTGACTGGAACAGCAGGCAAAATTCTTTGTTCAAGGCTTTCCTTTGCCCCAAGACATGTTTTTCCCTATAAAAGCACACCCCAGACCCCAGTTAAGTATTCATTATTATCACACACCCCTATGGTGCTCAATAATATTTTTCCATCAGCGCTGATCATCCCAGAGCCTAGTGCTGGCCCACTAGGACTCTGTCTCCTAGACATCCACTACAAGACTGGCAAATATAATCTTTGATGCCCCATCCCTTCTCTCTAAATTACATCTTAGGAAACTTTCAGGGACGTAGGTATAGATTTTTTATGGGGGGGTTCAGGGGTGGGGCCACACTCCCACCCACCCCTAGGGCATGGCCATACCTCCCCAAGCCCCGCCCCTGGCCTAGTGCTTATAAAAGCAGCTCTCTCAGCCCCACCCACCTCACAGGATGTTTGTTGTGAGGGAGCAAGGGCAAGGAGATTATAAGCCCCTTTGAGTCTCCTGCAGGAGAGGAAGGGGGGATATAAATCCAAACTCTTATTCTTCTTCTAAACTGAGGACCTCAAATTCTCCCTTTAATTCCATGCCAAAGGGGGTGGATTTAAAAGGAGAATCTGCGGAAATTTGGGGAGTGCCTGCTGTCATGGGTGCAATGGTTAAGCTAGAAGCACCAAACTTTTAGGGTATCTTTAGGAGTCTCTCCTAATGATACCACCCAGGTTTGGTGAAGTTTGGTTCAGGGGGTCCAAAGTTATGGACCCTCAAAGGTGTAGCCCCATCTCCTATTAGCTCCCATTGGAAACAATGGGAGATGGGGGCACCCCCTTTGGGAGTCCATAGCTTTGGACTCCCTCGACCAAACTTCACAAAACCTGGGTGGTATCAATAAGAGACTCTCCTGATAGTACATCCCAGGATTGGTGAAGTTTGGTTCAGGATGTCCAAAGTTATGGACCCTCAAAGATGTAGCCTTCATCGTCTATTAGCTCCCATTGAAAACAATGGAGGATGGGGCACTCCCTTTGGGAGTCCATAGCTTTGGACCCCCTGGACCAAACTTCACAAAACCTGGGTGGTATCAATAAGAGACTCTCCTGATAATACATCCCAGGTTTGGTGAAGTTTGGTTCAGGGGGTTCAAAGTTATGGACCCTCAAAGGTGTAGCCCCATCTTCTATTAGCTCCCATTGGAGAGCCCCCCAAACAATCCCTGAAAGTTCGGTGCTGCCAGCTAGCCCAAACAATGCACCCCCTGCAGGCCAGAAACCGAAAAAGCACTAAAATGTTTTAAAAACCCATAAACGGGTGGGCGAAGCTTCGGACATGAATGGGTTTTTTTTTAAACCCGAGAACCCCCCCCTTACCTACGTCCATGGAAACTTTGTATGTGTGTGTTTCCCCCCCCCCCAGTAATTGAGTGATTGTGAGTGAGATTTCATTTTATTCCATTTTCTTATTTTCTCAATAAAACCATTGAAAATAATTTATTTTCTCTGATGGTTTCTTATGATGAGCTGAAACCCGCATACACAGGCAATATATCGATCGAGTTACCCAACACTCCTTAAGCCATGCTAAGCAACCTTGTGCTCTGCTAATTTTCCCAACCAAAGAGGGTTATTGCATCCCACCATTTTGGGTAACAAGGGGGAGGTGATAGGATTCCCCCCTGCAAGTCTCATGGGTCCCCTTTATCAGCAAATTGTTCTGAAGTGTACATAACACATTAATAGTACAATTATAAAAACCGAGAGGCAGGAATTGCAGAGCACAGTATGTTAGGACTCACGTGGGGCATGGAGATCTGCCAGAATCACAGCTAATCTTCAGATGACCAATCAGTTCCCCTGTTTCAGAGGATGGACTATGTGGTACCGGGCCCCCCTCAAGTCCCTTCTCTCCTCAAACTCCACCCTCCCTGGCTCCGCACCCAAAATCCCCAAGAATTTCCCAAGCCAGAAATGGCAACCCAAGAAGGAAGCTCAGTAATTTTGCCTAACTTGCATTGCAGAGCTGTGGTGAGGACTAAATATGAGCACCCAATTTGTGGGAATTGAAGGAGAGCAAGACAGTCATGTGGATGAAAAACCCTTACAATAATCTGAAGAGAGACTCAAAAACATGAAGAGAAACGTAATGCAAGCGTAAGTCAACAGGACCCTGGTTATCCTCTTGATTTTTCTGTCCAACTGGAGAACTGGGGATGGTTCAAGACAATGAATATCAGCACACTTCTGATCGTCTGGAAGTTACAATGTATGCCTTCCTCCCCCCCAAAAAAATTCAAAAAAATCCAGTTTTCAAGGTAACACAACTTAATTCTAAGCATTACTTTTTTTTTCAGCTACAGGTATCTGAAACACAACTGTGTTGAATGTAGCAACCTTGATAGGGAAAGAATCTTCAGTCCTTCAGAAAGGTGATGCTGAACAAAGGCAAAAGTTGACAGGTGGTGTCCCATAAAGAAAAGAAAAGAGAAAGTCCAGAATATCTGTTTAAACTTGCAGGGCCTCCTTTTTTTCTGCAGGACTTATTAAATTAATATGTTTATTGAGCTTTAATGAAGTTTAATACATAAGCATATTAAAAACAAATGCTTGCTACAAAAAAGAGAAAAGAAAAAGCAGTAATTGTATTAATTGTTGTTAAACCAAAAAAGGGAAAAAATCTTCTGCAGGATCTTTTTAGTTGTTTGTTTGTTTGTTGTTTGTTTATTATATTTATATACCACCCTCCCCAAAGGCTCATGCCTTTCATGCCTGAGAGGAATGGCGGCTGGAGGAGGCTGAGGGGGTGTCTGTTCAGAGCTCTCATTGAACCTGTTATTCTTTATAAAGTTAAATGTATTATTATTATTTTCAGAAATCAGATACAAAGAAAAAAGGGAATGTTGGGGAATGGAGTGGGGGCAGGGATGTCTCAGTTTTACTCCAGTCAGTTTTGGTGGCTGGGAGCCTGGAGAGGCCTTTACAGGACTAAAGGAAAGAGCTTCAGAGAAACAATATTTTCTTCTTGATGCTGCTGGTGTGAAGAGAAGGTCTTAAGAAGAGAGTTTGAGGTGGCCTTTTTCATACACGTAAAAGAAGGGCAGGAGGGTCTCCCCAGAGAAGGAGGCTCCAGAGAACTCATAGATGAGGGCTCCTCGGTTAGCGTCGAAAAAGGCCACCCGACCCCCATCATAGTTCAGACAGACTCGGATCCTCTTGGGCTCCCCACTCAGGCACAGGCGAATATGAGAGCCTTTTCTGGCAGCCCAGTAATCTCCCCCTCCCCATTTCCCCACAGACCAGATCCCTTCCTTAGGACTGAAGTTTAACCATCTCTTCCTCCTCACAGACTTTCTGGCCACCCCCACATTCCATCCTCCCTCACTTCCCATGTGGACATCCCAGAAATGGCGGCCTCCTGTGAACCCCTCACGGCCCAACACAGCACAATAATAGTCAAATCTCTCAGGATTGCTGGGCAGATCTTGAGCTTTTTCTACTCGTCTCACACTTTTCCGATCCGCAGACAGGATGAGGTAGGGATGGGCCGTGTGTGGATCCAGAGTCACATTTGCTGTTGGAGGGAAATAAGACAAGTGAAAGATTTTCAGCTTCTGCTTTTTTCTCCTGCCCATCCTGGCCTCCTCTTGCCCCCTTAACCCTTTCCTGTCCTCGCCTGACCTGTTCAAAGGCAGAGCAGCCTCCTTGTGCACCACAAGCGAAGGCAGAGAAAAGGCACAATAAAAACCCACAGGAACACAAACCCTTTTCCTACCATCTCCTATCCCAAGCAGGTAACCTTGAGAGACAAGAAAACCATGTGTATGTAACCCATGCCATTTTAGTTTTTTTTGGTTTTGTTGGATCTTAGGGCCCAGGGGATAAGAGCTCACTGAGCATGTGCAGTTGGTAAGCTTGCTTACTTATTACCAACTGCAAGAGCCCCACCCTCCTCAATTGATCGATCTGTAGCCTGCAGCAGGAGAAGGGAAGGCCTAAGCAGCTTGAAATTGAGGGAATGACTCATATTTTTTTCAGGCCCAAATTGAGAATTGGAGAAGACCTGCAGCAGCTACATCAGATGGCAGAAGGCCATGTAGGATGAGAGAAAAGCAACCCCTGCTTTATTAATAGATTTGACTTTCTTTGCACTTTATTCTTTCATTACTGGACCACTGTTAGTAGGTGTTAACTGTTCTGAGTGCTTTTTCTTAAAACAGCACTGAAGATTTTGTACAATTGAGTTGTGCTGCATAGTGATAATATACTCATACTATATATTCCACTATTATTTTATCCCAAAGTAATTAGAAAAGTCATGCGTTCAAGATTAAAAGTTTGTTAATTTGTTCAAGCAATTTCATATTGGTTTGTTAAGCCACAGGGTGCTGTCATATAATATTTTCTAAGTCTCCAATGGAGATTGATGTGGCCAAGGATAAGTAGGTTACATATAGTTTGGAAAAGAAATCAAATATAGGAGAGCATTTACATAAAAACACCCAAATCCCATGAAAATGAGCAGAGGCACAGAATGGGTAGAATGGGTGGTATTTCTTCATCCTGATCCAAAATACATCTCAAAATTGAATTTGATTTTAATTGACTCTGAAAAAAACACACTCAAAGGGGTTTCCATGGTTTTAAGCCTGCCAGAGAGATGCATTTTCAAGTGGCACTTGGGACAATTTTGGCTGGACTTGGGGTGGCTACTAGATTTCAGTGAAAGAACACAGACTGATCTGAAAGTAGTTTACTTGTGGTGGAAAAGCAATATATAGTCCACTTGCTTTCCTTTCCTATTATCAGATCCTCTGAGGATGCCAGCCACAGATGAAGGCGAAAAATCAGGAGAGAATGCTGCTGGAACACGGCCATACAGCCCGGAAACCACACAGCACCCCAATTTAACAACTGTTTGTTTACAAGCACCATTTTAACAACCGGTTCTGCCGAAGTGGTGCGAACCTGCTGAATCCCACCACTGGCTAAAACCATATATGCACATTCTTCAGCATTTGATAATGGCGGCAAAAATTGTATTGGCTCAGGTTTGGAAATCTGATAGTATACCCACAATTGAGGATTGGAAGCAAAATGTACAACATTTGCATATGGTCAATAGGATAAGCCATCAATTGCGCAACTTGCCATTTGAAACATATGGGATGAATTGGCGTTTATGGATAACTTATTTGAAGAAAGACAAAGAGATACATGTCTTATCTATAGAATACTGAGGTACCGACTACAAATTGTTGTGTATGAATGAGTACTGTGGTAAAGTAATTTAGTTCTGGAAAGGAAAATTTGTTTAAGGAAGGAAATATATATGTATATAAAAATATAGGTATATATAGTAACGAAATAGTAAAAAGTCTTAAGAATGTTATTTAAAATGTGAAATGCTGTTATATATGTAATGCTGCTAAGCCCATATACATACTTTGAGTGAATGTTACTGTTGATTATATAGTTACATGGCTGATGTTGAAACATGGAAAATCATAATAAAAATAAATTTAGAAAAACAATTTTCTATCTAAAATCCCACTCATTGGGACAGTGGTACAACCTATCCTGTGTCCTGAAAAGTGAATAAATTATTTATACATTGTTTTGCAAAAAATAACAAATAAATTTGTATTCTTTTGTTGTTAAAGATACGATATTTAATTATGCTGTCACACAATTTATTTAACAGTAACTAAATTCTTGATGGAAAAGAAATTCTGTTTGTTTCCTAGGTTGCTTTACAAACTTATTATGATACACTTCTGCTAAACACAAGTTATGGCTTTAATTAGGTTCAACTGCAGTTATCAAAGCAACAAACAGGCAGTGATTCTCAAATGAAGTAATAAGACCAAACAGGCAGTGATTCTAAAAAAAGCAGTAAAGCAGCTGTCTTTAATGAAGTCCATTAAAGACAGTTGCTTTACTGCTTCATTGAGAATCACTGCCTGTTCGTACTTAAAAATCTCACTAGCAGTTACGAACTTGAACTGCAATAATATTTTTCAGTATATTAATATGTTAGTGTTTTGTTGCCTCAACATAGTTCCTTTGTGTATCTCTGAAAAAAACACCGTGGAAGAACACACATTGTAAGGTGTAACTTTTTGTTTGAGAAGCCACTGATCAATGTATATACCTTTATGCAGGTGAAGTCCAAAATCCAGTCTGTCTGAGGAAACAAAGGAACCAAAGTGAGCAGCAAACCTTTGTGCCTATCACAAGATTTCTAACAAAACATGTTAATAATATTGCCTCTTTTTTTCTTGGGGAGGGAAGGTGCCATGGTATAGCCCCATCTCATCAAATCATGACAGCTGAGCAGGGTTGGCGCTTGACAAAGAAGATTCAGCAGACTATGGCAATAGCAAAGAAATCTCTGCTTCTTCCTCTCCTTAAAAACCTTTTTTTTCTGGGGTCCCCCTTAATTTGTTTGTGACTTGATGGCACATTCAAACATTTGTCTTCTGAGTTTTGGGTGAAAGGTTAAATAGAATCAACTTCTGGGAAAATTTCTTTCTGAACTTTATTAATGTGGAAATATTTCTATATCTTCCATTTTCACTACTCATTTTTATTAATTGGAGATTCACATCATAGTAAGTTTGCTAAGAACTGAGGCCCAAGGATCTACACTTTTGAGGGTCCATAACTTTGGACCCCCTGAACCAAACTTCACCAAGCCTGGGTGGTATCATCAGGAGAGTCTCCTAAAGGTACCCTGAAAGTTTGGTGCTTCTAGCTTAACAATTGCATGCCTGACAGCAAGCACCCCCCCAAAAATTTCCCCAGATTGTCCTTTTAAATCCACCCCCTTCAGCATGGATTTAAAGGGAGAATCTGAGGTCCCAGTTTAAACATTGAAAGTGATGCTGTTTCAGGGTGAGGGAGAATCCACTCCAAAACAGCATCACTTTCAATGTTGTTTTAACTGGGGACCCCAGATTTTCCCTTTAAAGTGGATTTAAAAGGAGAATCTGGGCTCCCTAGTTTAAACACCATTAAAAGTGATGCTGTTTGGGGATTCCAGCATCACAGCAGCTGCCCAGGGGGGTGGGGTCCAAAAACTCAGATTTTGCACTGGGCTCCATTTTCCCTAGCTATGCCTCTGACTAAAAAAAACCCCTCTGTTTTCATAGGTCTAATTTGGCCATAGACATTCTGAAATGAGAATGGTTTTTTTCCTGAAATGGATCAGGAAGATGTCTCCATTAAATGAGGGAACCCTGAAGGTCAGCTACCTCCCCTCCCCTTTCATTTTCAATGTTTATTCTAGCATCTGCCTCATAGTTTTCCAGTGCACAGTCATAGAAATGAGCTGATATCAACAATGTAAAATAGATTTGAGAAAAATCTGAGTTACCGAATATATTCATGTATAAGTCGAATTTTTCAGCACACTTTTAATGCTGAAAAAGCTCCCCTCGACTTATATTTGGGTCATTAAATTTTTGTGTGTGTTTTTACTTTGCCGGCCAGCAGGGGGCACAGTTTTTAAGCTAGCGGCTTAATTTCAGGGTACCCTCAGACGACACTCTTGATGATACCAGCCAAGTTTGGTAAAGTTTGGTTCAGGGAGTCCAAAGTTACGGACCCCCAAAGGAGGTGCCCCCAATCCCCATTGTTTTCAATGGGAGCTAACAGGAGATGGGGCTACCCTTTTGAGGGTCCATAACTTTGGACCCTATGAACCAAACTTCACCAAACCTGGCTGGTATCATCAGGAGAGTCTCTTTATGATACCAGACAGGTTTGCTGAAGTTTAGGTCAGGGGATCCAAAGTTATTGACCCTCAAAGGGGGTGCCCCATCCCCCATTGTTTACAATGGAAGCTAATAGTAGAGTTTCCATCTCTGATAATATCCCTCTTAAAATCTAAGTTGGGTTACATTTGGACATACAGATGATGAGGAGGAATCCAATTTTGAAGGATTTTAACTCTTGTGTTTTAGCTTGGCTGCTGATTGAGCTAAGGCTTTTGTACTTTTAAAGTTATTGTTGAGACTATATTGATCTTGTTGACCCTCTTTTCCACTTACAGAGCTAGTTGACTGATTTTCTTTGAAATAAATATTTGAAAACATTTAACCTACTGATGCCTCAATTAATGTAATTTTATTGGTATCTATTTTTATTTTTGAAATTTACCAGTAGCTGCTGCATTTCCCACCCTCGACTTATACACGAGTCAATAAGTTTTCCCAGTTTTTTGTTGTAACATTAGGTGCCTCGACTTATATGTGGTTGGCTTATACAAGAGTATATACAGTATGCAATTCAAAGCTTAACCTGTGGGATAATTCTGAAAACTTTACAAAGTAAACTAAAATGGCTTTCATAACCTTTACATAAATTTCTCATGTTCCTGGGTTCGCTAATGATACAAGCAGCTTAAAGTATATTAAAATACATCTAGCCCTAATGTGCAGTCTGAAATGCTTGCAGCATTTCTTCATTACCTCTGATTTGCTTCATGAGGCCCTCCAAAAAGTTATTTTGAGTGGAGTATTCAGAGATGTGCCACTTCAGTGCAAGAGGAAACATCACTGGATTTTCAAACACTTTCTTTTCTTCATACCTTGAGGAAAAATCATGCCAAAGTATCAGTCCAATTAATAATTCCCCCCAGTGGATGAGAGAAAAAGAAAAAGGAATTGGCAGAAATCCTAGAGACACAGGCTGAGGCTGAGAGGAGTAAAATGGGAGGCGCTTTGGATAGGAACATTCACCTCCATGTAGCTCCTGAGAACTGAAAAACAGAAAGCAGTGGTGGGAAACAGGTATTAAAAACAAAAACCTAGTCAATCTGGATTCATAATGCCACCATGGAGGGAGAAAGAGCTTTGACTTCTCCCACCAGCCATTATTCCATGCACTGAATAGGGGTGATTTCCCCATTTTTGCTGCTCCACAAGAAAGCTGGTGTGGTTGGAGTTCTGGACTAGAGAAGGGCCCTGGCTCAATTCCACATTCAGCCATTTGGCTCACTGGGTGACCTTAGACCAGCCTCTTTCTCTCTGAAGAGATTTATTGTAAGGATAAAATGGAGGCTAGCAGAATCAGCTACATCTTTTTCTCCCTCTCACATAGTATCAGAATACAAGGGCATCCTATGAAATTGCTGAGAAATGGGTTTTGGACAGACAAAAGGGCATATCTCACTACTCAGTAAGTAATTACTCTATTGAATTCATTGCTGGGCGAGGTACTGATGGCCACAAGCACTGATAGCTTTAAAAGGGGATCAGACAGTTTCCTGAAGGAGAGGAAACTGTAAGACTACAAGAACTGGTGGCTGAAGGGAGCCTCCATAGCCGAAGATATCCAGTCTCCAGTGGCGTAGCGCCAACAGGGCTGGGTGGGCTCGCGGCATGGCGGGGGCATGGTTGGGACGTTCTGGGGCATTCCAGGGGTGTTCTGGGCCGTGGCGGGGCAGACAGCGCCACAACAGGGGCACAGAGTTCCTGGGCAGCGTTCCCCCTCACTCCGCCCCTGCCAGAAGGCAGCATCAAGGAGCAGCCTTGGCCTCTATGCCTTGTTTGTTGACTGTTGACTGTCCAGGGGAAGTTGTTGGCCACTCTGTGAAACAGGATGCTGGGCTCGGTGGACCACTGGTCTCATTCAGCAGGCTCTACTTATGTTCTCAGGAGTGAGGCTGATGGACAGTGGAAGCAAACAGGTCACATGACATCACTGCTGTTCCTTTTCATCATTTTCCCCTGGTGGGAACTGTGGAATTTTTTAGTCCAATAATGTCATGTGACAATTCCTCTTCCTCTAAATCGGGGGTCGGGAACCCACGGCTCCTGAGCTGCAAGCGGCTCTTAGCCGCTTCTCCTGCGGCTCCCGGCATGGCTGCCCCTTCCTGGCTGGCCCGGGCAGAAATTAAAGGCGAGCAGGTAAGCGGGCAAGCGAGCGGAGCGAGGCAGAGGCGGAGCAGGGGGGCGGGGGAGCGGGTGGGCAGGCGGGGGAGTGGGAGGAGAGCGGGCGGGCGGGCGGGTGAGTGGGCGGGTGGGCGGGGAAGCGGGCGAAGGGACAAGTAAGAGGGGGGCGAGCGGGGGGCGGGCGAGCGAGCGGGTGGGGCATGCGAGCGAGCCAAATGGCTGTTTGAGTGGAAAAGGTTCCCGCCCCCTGCTCTAAATCTACCTGGGGAGACTTTAAGCAGAAGCACAAATTTTCTGGCTTCCTAATAGTTGGTTTCCTATTTGCAATGGCTACCTAGCCCCCTCCCAGTGTGAAGAAGGTTAATGAGAAAGATCCACTTACCTCTGCAAGGTGCTCCTGGCATCCTAAAGGCAGAGAGAGAGAGAGGAAGTGAGAGGGAGAAGTGAGACCTCAATGGTTGCTAAAAGGCCTCACCAGGAAGACTTCCTGCACTTTGGAAGATTTTGCACTCTGACCCCTTTCTTCTGTCCAGCTAGCAGACTCCATTAAAAGACTAGAGTGGATTTTTAAACAGTGGGAGAAAATCTTCATGAGGATAATATGAGCAAACTAGAGCCATTCAGACAGAGCTGGGTGATCTGCTTTGATGGCCAAAATGACTTTTATTTTCATGAAGAAATTTTTCCTCATGGATAAGACAGGAAGTCCTCAAATTGTGATGCGTAGCTCCCATGGTTGCCTGAGGATGCAAAGGCATTCATAGCGATATTATCTGCCTCAGCCTTGTGTCACTGTTATTTTCCTTCTTGCCACTGGAGGGCATTTACCAGGCTTAAAAATAATAACTAGATTACAGTAGCCTTGTAGCAATATATTGGTTTCCAACTTTTATTTTTAAAAAGTATTTACTCCTTGACATTTACATGGACCATCAATAACAGACCCATAGAGCAAGTTAACCAGTTCAAATATTTGGGCATAACTCTTACCAGCAACCTTAATTGGGCAGTACATAGGAAATTAGCACTCGCTGCAGCTAACAACAGTGCCCTAGCAATACAGCGTTTCTTTTTCACTGTGGGCCACCAGTATATACCATCCGCATTGAAGGTGTTCAATGCTAAATGCGGCTCTCAGCTCCTCTATGGAGCACCAATTTGGATCGAAGCTATAAACAAAAATATAAACACAGCCCAGTCCCGTTTCTTCCATAAAATTATGGGCTTACCAAATTGTGCTTCATATGCAGCCCTATGTTTAGAACTCGGGCAAATATCATATGCCACAATGGCCTGGCTGAGAACTGTCAGATACTGGCTATGTATCCACTATTTGCAGGATCACTCCAGTTTGCTACACCTCATGCTTTCCTCGGGACTATGCAAATTTAGGTGGTGGCTGGTAAAACTAGTTGAGGGGAAAAATCAACGCCTTTTGGCTTTTCTATAGCATTAGAGTCGTTAGGCCCCTTCTTTTCCCCTATCAACAGAAGCATATAGCTGCTTGAAAACTAAGCTATTGCCAGGAACAAGAGTATCGGGATATGATAATGGCTTCATAGGTGAAAACGTGTTCCCCCCCGACCCTGCTTATCCCAATTGAGCAAGGGACACATGGCCAATTATTTTTACATTGATCACCAACCCTAAATTCAAGAAGAGCTCCTTAACACTGGCCACAGGATTCAATCTTTAATGCCTCTTCTATGCTGCTCTCATGGCAGATATCAACAAATTGACAAACAGAGGAGGCTATGTCCATGCAACATGTGGGTCAGGTGGAGACACTCGGGATCATACCCTCTTTCATTGTGTAAGGTTTGCAAAAATCAGAATGTCGCTAATCTGCACTCCTATCCCATTTCTGTATAACAATCTAACCGATGCCTCTTAAGATACCTATGCTTTCAGAACAACATGGATCCCACAGTGTGCGAGAATGTAGCAAAATTTCTGCTAACGATAATAGACGTAAGTCTAGATGAATACCAATCAATGCCTATGTATTATGACCACATATAGCCAGCAGTAATTTTTCTAGCTTTTGTCAGTATCCAATGACGTTTAAGTGAGTCAACTTAGCTGAAAGAATGTCCTATAGTCACAGAAGGACCATGTATATATTTCAGTACCAGTGTCTATGACTGTGAGCAATGGTGGGCAGGTTTTGTATGCTTGTTTTGTATGTTTATTTTATGCCAATAAAGGCTTGTTACTATTACTACTCCTTGACATTTCAGAATTATAAATACAAATGGTAAGAACTAGTGACATTGTTATAATGCTTTTTATTATGATGCTATAACACTATAGCAATCTAGCGATTGCCCATTTTTAAAAGCCAGAGAAAAGTCTTCTAAAGGATGAGGTGTGGGGATGGCCACGGACTGAGTTTTGGTGTGAGTGGAGGCAAGACTGCAAAAAACAAAAAAATCCCCACCCACATGGCAAACAAAAGGCACTTTGACCTGCAATCTTTCTAAAATGAGCATTAAAAACCCCAGCCATTTTTTTGCATCCAGTTTATCAGAGATTTTCCCAAAGGCTTGTGTCTCGCCAACATTTTTGGTGCAATCATTCCTCACACCTCCATTCTCCCTGTTGTTTTTCCCCTTGTCTCTTCAGCTGTATTTATTCCACATGCTACCGCTGAAAATATAGTGTTCCCATAGTAGTAGGATGTCATCTGTGTCTTAGAAGAGTATCTCTACACTTCAGCCATTTTCTCCTCCCTCTTGTCCTCCATTTTCAAAAGGATGTTTAAAAAGTTATCATTGTCATATTGTATTAGTGATGTAACAGGTCAATTGTATCAGCTTTGTGGAGACTTCCAGTCTGGTCTTAGAACTGGCTGCATGCCCTCTGTGATAGCAGAGGAACCCAGCAGGGGGGGTTTAGGGCTGGGGGCTACCCCAGGCCTGACTTGTCATTACCACAAAAAGGAAAATAACTCAAGTTTACCCACAGAGCTCCAGGAAGGTGATTCCTCAAGGAGAAGGTGAATCGGAGGATTCATCTATCTCTTCTTGAGTTGAGTCACCGGAGATGGGAGACCATCTTGGCTAAATCCTGCTGAGGAGTTCTGAAAAAGACTGAAGCAGTTCCAGTCCAGATTTCTTGTACCTGGAAAGTGTGGGTTTATTTTGACAAAGAAGTTATCTCAGAATTTGATGTTACCACTAAATGCAATCTGCTGACTGTTGTTTTAATATTAAAGAGAAAACAATGTGATGCACCTACCGCAATGCAATATAGGCCGTTTCCCCACTCACCTTTTGAAGCGCGCTACTCGCAGCAAGTAACGCAGGGTCCAGCCACACTCCCCACTACTGCAGCAGCGATAACGCAGCTGCTCTGAATCTGCCGCTCTCCTACCCCCTCAGCGTGCGTCATATCTGCTCCTGGACGGAACAGCACTTTTTGAAAAACCCAGCACTGAGCGCAGGGCAGTGGGGAAGCCCGGGGGGGACTCCGGGTTTGAGTTTCCCACCCCTGGTAGTGACATGGAGCCTTTTGCCCAATAAGGAAGCAGTGGGCTGAGCGTATGCACGCACAGTTTTTTTTTAATATCGTGGAGCTGAGATCTATGTCTATTTGTGACAACATGGGGTCAACTACATAACAATGCAAGGGAGCACTCACTTAAAGTCTATATTTATTCCCCTTTGCCACTAGAGCTCCTGTGGTGCACCTGAGTAATGCAGCCTTATGCTGTAGTCAATAGCTTCCTGGTTCTAATCCTGCCAGGGACTAGTAATTTTTTTTAAAAGTGTGTATGAAGGAATTGGGGCTGATTTTTGAACAGGACAAGTTTCCTCTGTTTGGGCTGAAAGCAGCGTGAGTAATTTTTTAAAAAAGGAATGAAGGAATTGGGGCTGATTTTTGAACAGGACAAGTTTCTTCTGTGTAGGTTGAAAGCAGCGTGAAAGCAACTGGTCCCACTGTAATTCGGGTTTACTCAAAACACACCACCATGAATCCCCACAGTTTCTGTCCCCAGCACAGTTTAAACACCTTCCATTCACTGGTTTTTTAAAAACGTGGGGCTGAGATGCACATCTATTCGAAGCAACGTCTGGCTGGTTACATTGCTTGCATTTACTTAACCTTGCATTTACTTAAAACCCTTAAAGAACCCCTTCAACCATTTTAAGAACTGTAGCTCAAATAGTTAAGCATTGTGCTAGTGTGTGAAAGGTTGGTGGTTCTAGCCCAGTAAAGAGTATTGTTTTGGTGTGTGTTCATAATTTTTTTCATTGACTGGCGCAGACAAAGCAACCTGGTCCAGCACCCATCCCCCCCACCAGAAGAACAAGGCCCCAAGTTTTTTGCTGCCCTAGGGTTAGGGTTGTGAATTGTGAATGAAGAGGCAGCAGTGAATGAATTATTGAGGTAGCATTAAACACAACAGGACGTGGAAATGGGGCTTCGTTTTAAAACGGAGCTTCATTTCCCTGTTTCACTGTGTTAGTTCTACCTTAACATGCCTTTTTCCCCACCTTCAACCAGGAGGGGAGCTGTGGCTCAGTTTGTTAAGTGTTTGTGGTGGTATGTAAGAGGTTGCTGGTTTGAGCCCACCCAGGGATGATTTTTTTTAAATTTCATAGAAATAAGCAGCTCGTGGCATGGAGAGGAACGTCTAACAGAAGGACCAGTTCCAGTGCTATGTATTTTCACCCCAGCAGGAAGTGCTAGTAATGGGAGAGTGTTTTATGTGAATGCTTCAGGTGGGATAGATATGAATACACGAAGGCATGCAGGTTGCCCTTAATCGCCTGTTTCCCCATTTCTGGGTATGGTTGTGCGCATGCTTGAACAGACATGGATACAACAGGGAAAAAGTAAAAAAAAAGTCCCGCCCAGCAGCAGCAGCCAATCAGGATAGCCCCTGAGCTCAATGTGCGTTCCACAGCTTCAGAGTGGGGAATCCTGGTGGCTGCTGCCTGAGGATCGTTTGAGGGGCAGAAGCTGCGGTGGGGAGTACGACCTCGCGCTCAAAAACAGCGATTCAAACAAGACCGGTTTGCCTCAGCTTTTTTTTTTTTAAGTGGGGAATCGACCATATATTGGCATAATTCAATTACAAACCAAGTGCAATAGACACAGACATGCTCATAAACAGTGCTCTTATCCTATACACAACATAAACATCCTATAGATATACAATTATCAAGCCCTTGGAAAATGTGGAATTATCCAATATGAACGTCTTTCAAATGCCAATTTTTTTCTGCCCCGCTGCAAGTGATCTTGCGCTCCCTTCTTCAACCCAATTAATGTGATTTGGCTCCTTCTCCTGTGCAAGGTTTCCCACTGAGGGACTCTATGTTCCAACCCATCCCCACCCACTCCTGGCAAACCTGGATTCTGACAGGTGTTGACAATGGTGACTGCAGCTATGGCATTCCAGGCCACCCTTCAGAGGCCTGGACTGCTCCCTGCCTCCTGTCTTGCTCCCGCCCTCACTGGTCTTCAGTCAAAACATGGTCCTGACTCCTCAACTGTAGCCTGGATTTTTACCAGGTCATTGGTTTTGGAGTTGGGGCCACATTTGGTGCTCTCAACATGCCTGGGAGCAGCATGGGACTGTCATCTTTTCTGGTAAGTCTGAGGCTGGAGGATTTTCGTCAGGTGTGTAATGGGAGGGAAAGTGGAAGGCTGCTGACAGCCTTTTCCCCAAAGGGGAGCCTGCCTGCTCCCACGACACTCTTACCTGCAGAAGTTCATGGGCTGGCTGCTGACACTTCTCCTCCATCTCCTGGATGAGGCTGTCCACCGAAGAGAGCGCCTCAGAGAGTTCAGTTAAACGCTGGTCCCAGGTTTTTTTTACCTCCTTCTCTGCCTGTTTTATCTGAGCCAGCAGAATTTTCTCTTGTTCCACCAGAAATGAGTGTAGTTGTCTGAACTTGTATACTGTCCTTTGCTTCTCTCCTGTTGTTTGCCTCTGAAACGGAAAGAGAAGGAAATCAGGTCAACATAACAAACAACATAACAATTTGGCTTTGCTGTGGACATGCATTCTAGACTTTAAGAAAGCTGATCCAAATAAACCAGGGTGGATATCTAAAGAACTTTCACCTGAGCTAAGATTTTAAATTGGAGGGGAGGAACATTAATAATCTGAGATATGCCAATAATACCACATTACTTGCAAAAAAATAGCAGGGGCATACTGGCAAAGCTGACATGGGATAACCCATGTTGCCAGGCATAAGTTATTTGGTCATGTGGGGGTGCAAAGTCAGCCCCCCACGTGACCAGATGCCTTCCTTGCACCATGGCTGCTGGGCTGGGAAGAGGAGCCGGGCCAGCCCCTCATCCTGGCCCAGCAGCCAGGGTGTGGGTTTCCGCTGCTGCTGGGCCAGGAAGAGGAGCCAGGCCAGCCCCTCTTCCCAGTCCAGCAGCTGGGGGGGGGGGGTTTCTGCTGCTGCTTAGCTGGGAAGTGGAGCAGGCCAGCTCCTCATCCCGGCCCTGCAGCCGGGGCGCTGGTTTCTGCAGCTGCTGGGCCAAGAAGTGGAGCTGGGTTAGCCCCTAATCATGGTTTATAGTCACCATGAGTTAAAAGTTTTCATGGCACTTCACACGCACGCATGCACACACACACACACACGCACACCTTTGGGGATGGGGCACCCTCATCTCTTTTCTTCTGGGTCTCAGCAAGAATATTAATGGGGAATCAACAAGTTCACCTGCTCAGGGCTCATCCTGGAGCAGAGAGCAGCTGGGAAAGTCAACTGATTGTGCCCCAAACAAAATCACCCACAAACAAAAAGGGAGGGGGGGGTCTAGATATGGAAAAGTATGCTGGGGAGGCCCACCCACTAAGCAGAACTTGGGCACCATCTAGGATACCAGGGGCACCCAGAATCCATAGCCCACCTAGTGCTTGGGTGTAACTCTGCTTAGAATTGCAGTGTCAGGTTTGCCTTTGGGAGCCAGCTCTGCTTGAATACTAACAGTCTGAGCATAGACATTCCTAGTGGGTGGAGGGGAGAATGCCTCGTAGGTTGACTTTTCTACTATTTTGTGCCATCCACACCCCATCAAAAAAACCAAACACTAGTTCTAGAATCTGTTGACTTCAGCTTGAGTGACACTTACGAGCAGGTCTTGGCTTTCCTTCACCATGTTTTTTTTACACCCCACAATTCTTTCTCTTTCCTTCTTCAGAATCTCCAGATGGTTGTGGAACTGATCCTGGGAGAGGAGAGACCCAAAACTGAGATTGGTTCATTTTTCAGTAAGAACATGTAAGAAGCAAAACTGTCATTAAGGGCCAAACTGCCCACATCTCTAGTGGAATCTTCAACAACATTTCACAAACGCTGAGCACAGGTAGCCTTGCATAGGGACACTGCCCAATTTTCCAGTGATGCCCACCAAGAATGCAGAGATATTCACAGTGCCAGTGCTGCTATGGCATGGAGATTGATTCTGTGCTTCACCCTGCTGTCCACCATGACACCATGTGTCTGCCACAGGAGGGTTTTTTGCATTAAAATACATTATTCTCACTAAGTATATCACTATATTCTCTAACAATAGACCCAGTAGTGACAATTTAAAAAAAAATTGGGAAAGGCTCTTGGGTGTTGGGGGGAGAATGCAAGACAGGAGGTACTGGATTGGGCATGGTGGAGGAAATGGATACCTTCCATTCCACGCTTTCCTCAACTCTCTTGGGAAAATGCTGGGGCAGAAACTGGAGGCAGTTTCCCCACAAAGAAACCAAGGAGAACGGAAGGATCCATGGATTCTTTTTTGTTGATTTCCTACCTTGTACTCTTGAGAGGCCTCCTTAAGAGGAAGGGTCTTGTGATTTCTGTGCTCCTTGGATTGAACACATTCCAGACAGATAAGGGCTTCATCGTCCATGCAGAAGAGCTTCAGGTGTTCACAATGATTTTGGCAAAGTCTCCTTTTTCTAGAAGTCATGACTGCCTATGGCCCAAAACAAGGGGAAAGAATTTGTTTCAAAGCCTGCCCTCCCACCATTCAAAACTGTTTATCTCCTTTGTATTGACTGAATGTAATTAAGACCTTGATCAGTAGGGAAAAAATCCACATTTTTTGTATAAAAGCTGAATGTGAAAGAGTTTAACCCCATGGGATTTGGCCTTCATGTGCAATTTGGTGAAGGGGTTGGATTTTCCTACAGAGAGAGAGACAGCTGTTTGGAGGTGGAGGGTCCTGAACAAAAAGAGAATTCTGAGGGAAAGGAGGGAGAGAGAAGCCATCTGGGTCGCAGTGCAGAGAACAGGGGAACTTGGGAAGGAACCTCCAGAGATCTTCAGCTGCACTCAGAGCCCCAAGAGCACCATTACCATCAAAGGCCAGTCAAGACCTCTTCTGTTGCCACTTTAAGTTGTGTTCTGAAATTCTGCACTGGCTTTTGGAGGAAGTTTTGGGGTTTATTAAACCCAGACCTGAAAAATCTGCATGCCTCTATACTCCATGGAAGCCCACAGCTGAACGTTCACAACCTTTTGTTTCCCAAACCAAGTGGGGTTTGGAAGCATTGCTGCAGAGTCTAATTTTGGGCCCAGTCAGGCCAAGCCCAGCATTCAATTGCCGAGTGTTAAACTCAGAACCCTCTTCAGAACCCTTGCAGTTGAACGGTGGACCTGGCATGGAGTTTGGGAGCGGAGCCTGAAGTTGAATGCACGACCTGTCAGGCCCCACTCTCAAATTCCATGTTGTTCAGGGGTGAGGCTCAGCCTAGCTGGGTCCTGTGTTCATCTGCAGGTACCAAGTAAGGAAGAGAGGGGAGAGAGGAGTTTTATTTGAGCAGCTTGAAAAAAATGCCCCCCAAATTGGCACTTTTCAGGATCTGCTTTTTTTTGCCCCTTTTATTGATGCCAATTTTTTCAGGAAATATACTGAGCCCCCAAACACCATCCCATTCCTTTCTTGAAAAAAGTAGGACCAAACATGTAAGGAAGTGAAGGGGAACTGCAAGATTACAGATAGACTCTGAATGACCTTTATGACACCTTTCAGAAGTACCCTATATACTCGAGTATAAGTCGACCCGAATATAAGTCGAGGCACCTAATTTTACCACAAAAAACTGGGAAACTTATTGACTTGAGTATAAGTCTAGAGTGGGAAATGCAGCAGCTACAAGTGCAATGGAATCTCTCTCCAAGAGGATGCCATGCCTGTCAGAACACAAATTTCAAGGGCACAGAGTAATACCTAACACAGCATTCAGAGCCAATGGAGCAACTCTAATTGCAAAGACTGTGGCTTTATCAAAGCTGGAGGATTTACAAGCCTAGCTTTACATAAACACACAAAAGGGAATGGTGAATTTAATACTCAAAGTTGGATGCAGGCAAAATGCTTCTGCCACAGCTGGTGTGATCTCCTTTCTTGGTGTGCCACAGCTCCAGTGGCCATCTTGGAATTACCGTATATACTCGAGTATAAGCCGAGGGGGGCTTTTTCAGCATTAAAAGTGCTGAAAAAGTCGACTTATACTCAAGTATATACGGTGAATCCAAACGAGTCCATCCACCTGCTCACAAACAACATTTCCTCCTATGTGACTCTCCAGATGACACTATCAACATTGGAAATGACTAGGAATTTTGATACTAACCCAATAAGCTAATATTCATTGTGTTAACTTGAGTGTAATTTGGGAATGTGAGTATCTTAATTTTTTCAGTATTTTAAATAATAAATAAACTGAGAGATTCTTTCACATTCTGGACCCAAATGAGCATCAGTACTTGGGGCACCAGTGGGTTCCTAGTCTTTTTTCCCAGAAACCCCCTAATGCCCCTTTCTTAACTCTCACAATCTCAAACCCCACTCCTCTCCCATGACTCCTGCATTTGCCATCAGTGCATATCGGGGTGGGGAATGTCCGGCCCGCAGGTCATATAAGGCCCACAAAATCATTTGGTCTGGCCCTGCTCCAACTCCCATTCAGATCACCCCTCTCTACACTGTGGGGCTGATGTCCAAACCAGCCTGAACTGGCTGCAGCCATGAGACTCAGGCAGGCAATCAGTTTTGCCGCCCATGCCCTGTCATGCTGCCGCCCATCCCTACCATGCCTGCCCGCCGCCACTGGGCTGCTCAGACAATAGAGGCAGGCAGGCGGGGGAGGGAAGCAGCACACATAGTAGTAGCTGCCCGCCACACCACTGGGTCCTAAAAAGCCTTTAGGCACTCCTGACAATCCAGTGCCCTACTTACCAAACTTCCTTGGGGCAGGGACAATGGGAAAGGCAGGGATCAGGAGAGGCCCAAGGCGAGGCCAAGTCCAAAAGGACTGGAGGGAGAGAGCGAAGGGAACCAGAAACTGGGTAGGGACCAGTGGGGTGGGGGGAAGAGAGAAAAAATGAACATGCCAGGAAGGGCAAAGGGAGCGGGATTCGAAATTCAATAAGTCTAGGAACTTTTTTCATAGCAACATAAATTTATATTAAGTAAATCATAATAATAAAGAGAAGCAGTTCCAGCCCTCACATTAGGGATCAGTTAATTAAATGTTTGACCAAATATAACAGGCTAATTTTTAAGTTGATACATTTGTATGGTCCGCCAATCTATATATATAAAAATCTAACAGTGTGTTTGTCCCTGATGGTGTCCCTCAGAAGCTGCTGGACGGATCGCCCCCAAATTTTCACAGGACGTCCCTCCCTGTTGCTGGCAGGTACTCGGACCTTCAAACCGCTGAAAGTCCATCCCTGAGCCAGGTAAAACGTCTTTTTCCTGGCGCACCAGGCCATGAAGCTGCCTCTGTTTAGCTGTCACCCTTAGAATGTTCGTGCAGCCTGTCTGTCTATGGCCTGAGGACTTAGAATGTTCGCTCAGATGGGCAGAGATGAGCAGTGAAAACAGTACATAGGCAATACTTGTTTAGGTAATACTTGAGTAGAAGTGGGAAACACATACACACTCCTTTGGTTGCATGTGGAGACGCCAGGTGGGGTCCCCCCCTCACACGCAGGTGTAACTTTCTACTCTCTGTGCTCCCTCACCCACTGCTATCACATCAACACACATCCAGCTCATCCTCACACACACTCACTCTGCCCCTCCCTCACATCCCGAAACTCGCCACCACTTCTACCCACTTCCTCACCCATATTTTGCCACAGCTATCTTTTACTAAAAGTGAGTTCGAGTTTGCCTTTTTTCTTCTTTAGAAATTCTGCGCGGGTGGGGGCGAACTCCTTACACTGACGTGCTCCGCTTCTTTTGCACATGGCCCTTTAAGAACCCAGGGAGCTGGCCTCGATCTGAGCGCCTCACCACCCTGCCTCTGCTGCCTGACTGGGATAGCCTCCTTGCTCCAGTTCTGCCTTACCCAAGCCAGGACTGTGCGTGTCAACCAGCCTCATGGACAGCGGAATTCACACTCTGGACAGTTCCGTTGTGGAATGGGAAGGGTTACCTTATACTAAAAAAACAAGACAGCACCATATAACAATGTGCATTGAAAAGGGAAAGAGGGATTCCATTTGATCACCCCAAAAGGCTATGCTGGGGATCATTGGACCTGCATGGACATCTGTGTGGGTTGCGGACTGTGATGAGAAGGACAATCGCCACAGCAACGCATGGCTGGGCCCGCTAGTTATGTTATAAATATCCAAATGGTTCTTGGCAAAAAAAAAAAAAGGTTTCCCACCCCTTCTTTATACCAACAGAGCTACAGCAACATCAGACTGAGTTTTGACCATAGTGATCATCAGGGAGTTCTCCAGGGAGTTTGCCTGGTGTGGAGTACAGATTTTGGGCCCCTGCTGTGATCTAGCACAAAGTGAACCCAGAGCCAATGAGACCTGCCAATCTCATAGTGCTCACTTTTTGCGGATGACATGCATATTTCTTGCCTTCTGCTGCTCCTTCCTTATTCACAATGGCCTTGGCACAGTGCAGGAATCCCAACTTCATTAGAGGCCTGCATGGGGGGAGGGGGGTCAGGGGCCCCCTTGGGTAGTGAAACCTCTTAGACCGTGGAAGCAGCTCAATCCCAATATGGGAGGGCCAAAGGTAGGGTCATTCTAAATATTGCTTGACAAAAAGGAAATGGGGCTGTGCTACTAATGTTCCTCAGCCAAAGTTGGTTTTCCAGTGAAAGGCTGGGGCACCAATACTGAGAGGGCCGCCTGCTGGTATTTGCAAATGTCTGCCACAACTTAGTCATGAAAGAGTTAACTGTATGTATGTAAACCAGTTACTGAGGTCACAGTTTTATGGCCAGTCTATTAATTAAGTTATTGGCCAGTCAGTCCGACATTGGTAACATGCAAGTGGTCATGTAGGCAGAGGTTATAAAGTTAAGTCCATTTCTTTGTTAGAGCAGTCACCATCACAGGGTGTTTGTTGTGAGGGGGGAAGGGCAAGGAAGAAGAAGAAGAAGAAGAAGAAGAAGAGTTTGGATTTATATCCCCCCTTTCTCTCCTGCAGGAGACTCAAAGGGGCTTACAATCTCCTTGCCCTTCCCCCCTCACAACAAACACCCTGTGAGGTAGGTGGGGCTGAGAGAGCTCCGAGAAGCTGTGACTAGCCCAAGGTCACCCAGCTGGCGTGTGTGGGAGTGTACAGGCTAATCTGAATTCCCCAGATAAGCCTCCACAGCTCAAGCGGCAGAGCTGGGAATCAAACCCGGTTCCTCCAGATTAGATACACGAGCTCTTAACCTCCTATGCCACTGCTGCTCCTTTGAGTCTCTCCTATAGGAGATAAAGGGGGGATATAAATCCAAACTCTTCTTCTTCTTCTCACTAACTGATTAGGCAACTTCATTGTTACTTACATATGCTAAAATGGGTGGATTCCACTTAACACATGCAAATCACACTTGCTAATTGCATCTTTTACACTTGTTAACCAATGCAAATGGTTCTTTCTCCCACCCTGGACATCCCACAGGTATATATACTCCACTTGTTTCACTGCCATCAGATTCTCTGAAGATACCAGCCACAGATGCAGGCAAAACATCAGGAAAAATGCTACTGGAACACAGCCATACAGCCCAGAAACCCCACAACAACTCACTTTCCAGGTAAGTTACAATGACCAGACATCTGACTATGACCATTTATACATGTGTTGTCTCCTTCACCTTGAGCTTGGATTGGGGTAGATTCTTGCTTATGCATGCTTTCCCCCCTCATTTGAACTCACCCCTCCACAGATGAGAGAATCCCCATGGTTTCTGACAGCTCTGAAAGTGTGACCTTTTCTCTCCATTCACAGGGAAAGCAAATAAGAATACTTCTTTAGCTCCCTTCAAGTTGTCCTGCTCCTCCCTGTCTCCCCCCCCCCCCCACCCACACTACAGTAGTTCTTCCCACTCTTCTGGGCAGCATTTCAGAAGGATCAGAAGGACTTTTTTGTTTGCTTGTTTTAATGCTAAAGGTGTATAATGAGGAATCCTGACTGAAATTGACATGATCTAGCAGACATATGCAGGAAGGCAGCCTCTCCAAATGACGGTTGCATGAAAATATGACAGAATGCAGGATTTAAAATTTTGCCTCTGTTGGACTGGCAGGAGTACTTTAGATGGGAAAAAAGGATCCTATGAAAATGCACATAGTGGATGGAAAAGGGCTAGGAAGGGTAACTGGTGCAAAGAGGAAACCACAGGAAAACCGCAATGCAAAGTAAGCAGTCGTGGGTAAGTAATACATGTACAAATGCCCTGTGAGTCGGTCAGGAACCCATGTTCCCCTTTCATGTCAGATGTATCATGTATTTCAGTCTTTACATCATACCTCATGTGGGTCATCAGCCTCTTCTGTCCCTGGATTTCTTGCATGAACTCTCTTTCCTTTCATTTTTTTTACTAAGTTTCCCAGCTGCCAGTTTGTGTGGAAATTCCCTTTCTGAATCTCAGTTTTGCAGACAGGACACTCCAAGTCCCCCAGTACTTCCCATATGTCACAGTAGCCAGTGATGCAGTTCCGACAGAAATTATGTCCACATAGCAGGGTTACTGGGTCTGTTAGGAACTCCAAGCAAATGGGACAGTTTGCTTCTTCTTCCATATCTGTGTGTGATGACCCTGAGGCCATGTCAGACCCAGTTTATGTGGCTTGGCAGACAGAAAAGGTAGCTTTATGAGGCCTGCAAAGAGGACAGCAGAAGGACAATGAGCTGGAGAAGGGCTGGATTTTATGTGGGAGATGCAGATTTTTCAATGGACAAATTTTACACTGAGATTTAAAAATACATCTGATAACAAGTGGAAAACATTCTCTTAAATGATCGAGCACAGCTGTGGATAATTCAACACTGTAATTAGGAGTTAGCTGTATGTACACAAGTGTAATGTTACAGCTTATGAAGAAGAGAAGAAGAGTTTGGATTTATATCCCCCCTTTCTCTCCTGTAAGGAGACTCAAAGGGGCTTACAATCTCCTTTCCCTTCCTCCCCCCTCCCCACAACAAACACCCTGTGAAGTAGTTGGGGCTGAGAGAGCGCCAAAAAACTGTGTCTAGCCCAAGGTCACCCAGCTTAGCATGCGCTGGAGTGCACAAACTAATCTGGTTCACCAGATAACCCTCCATAGCTCAGATGGCAGAGTGGGGAATCAAACCAGGTTCCCCAGATTAAAGTGCACCTGCTCTTAATCACTACACCATACTGGCTCTCAACATAACAGCACTGTTTGAAGGCGGTCGCTGGTTGGTTACAACAGAGCAGGTTAAAACTCAATCCATCGAAGATGGAGGTTCTTTGGCTTGGTCGGGGAGGAGGGATTGGGGATTTCCAACCGCCAGTGTGGGAGGGGGTCACATTGGCGCCGACCTCCTCCATCCGCAGCCTGGGGGTCCGCCTGGATTCGTCTCTTTCAATGGAGACCCAGGTGGCCCATATAACCTTGCCAAGTTGCGCTTTTTTCCATTTCCCTTTGACAGGTCTGGCCGGTTGGCCCCCTTTCTCTCAATCACACCACTGATTCAGCCACTGTGATCCATGCAACGGTCACCTTCCAGGCTAGATCTATTATAATCCTCGCTTAATGCTGGCCTTTATACCTGATCTGAAACTGAAACTGGTCCAACATAGCGGCGGCCCGGTTGCTCACAGGGGCTACTTTTAGAGAACATATTCGCCTCTGTGTTGCGTACTCGCTAAGCACTCTGCACTGGTTACTGGCTGAATTCCGGATCGTGGTTCAAGGTGTGTGGTGCTGGACCTTTAAGGCCTTAATGCCTGGGACCCTCGTACCTTCGACCGTGATTACCCCTTATGTCCCGGTTTGACCTCTACGTTCTGCAGAGGCAAATTTACTGGAGATCCCTGGCCCCTCAATGACGCGGCTGGCCTCCACACGGGCCAGGGCCTTTACGGCTCTGGCACCAGCCTGGTGGAGCACTCTACCACCAACTGTCCGGGCCCTGCGGGACCTTGGAGAATTCCACAGGGCCTGTAAGACCGAATTGTTCCACCGGGCCTTTGGAGAGACCAGCCGCTGATAGTGCCTCCACCCCCACCCCCCTCTGCTTACAGGGCCCTCTCTGTTTACAGAGCCCTAACATCATTGGGACCCATTCCTTTTCTGGGGAGGGTTGTATATGGATTTCGTGGGGCTACGGTTTTAGAATTTAATTATTTTATAGTATGTTTTATATATGATTTTATGTTGTTCACCGCCCTGAGCCCTTCGGGGATTGGGCGGTATATCAAATTTTAAAAATAAATAAATAAATAAATAAATAAATAAATAAATAAATAAATAAATAAATAAATAAATCTTTATTATATTATATTATTAACATAATTGTTAACATAATTATATTAACATAAGTATATTATTAATATAATTAACATAGATTAACATAGATTATTTATTATATTATTAACATAACATATCTTCAACATAATAAATTCCTTAATTCATCCACGAGGACTCATAAGCAGAAAAGGAGAAATTGCACCCCCCAAATACTGTTTACAAGAAACAATGCGAGTTTTCAAAATGACAAGAGAAAAATGTAAGTTACCCAGTGCTCACCAGACAACCAAATCCCTATTGCATGCTAGAAAGTCCATCTTTGAACATGCCAATAAACCAGGGACATGTTGGGCACATTTACTAAGCAAAGAATTGGGAAGAATTCAACTAAAGAACAAAAAAGGAAAATGGATTTACAAGATCTCTCAGAAAATGAATGAAAAAGTTTAGTGGCAAATGCTCTGCCAGATGGAGGGGACATGAACTTCAGACAAAATGTCAGCATTAAATAAGACCATCTTAGAAGTCTCCTCTTCATAAACATCTCGATGGGATGTCCACTGCCCACACACACACTTAGATTCAAGCTGATTCCTCTACTGTGTTGTGCTGCAGTTGCCAACTACCTCTGCAGCTAATCTTCTCTGCTTCCTTCATCCTTCAAGACACCATTTATTAACAACTCCCAAATTGTGACTTCTCTCATACGCTGTTTCCACATGGGTTATTTTCCCTGGTTTCCAGTACCCTTGGGATGTGGGGCTTTCCTTGCTTCCACACAGTATTGAGGTGCACCTCCTGGATTTTCCAAAGCTTTTCTCCAGTCTTTTCCAAACCTGTTTGCTGCAAAGCTTTGGAAAGGATGGCAGCAAAACCCAGATTGCTGTGGAGCGGGTGGGAAAGTCCTGCCCACAGAGCAGCCATTTCAACTATCTTTCAGACTGCTGTTTCCATCCACCACCACCGGGAGGATCTTTTTGAGAAAAAAAATGCAATTGAAATATCATTTTAACAATCTCACTATCTGTGCATTGAGTTCTCAGAATTTTAAGCTTTCTTTTATTTTTTTTTAACTCTCAAGCCCTTTTTGTTGGAAAGATATAAAGGGAACGGAATGGCTCTGCGACACAAAAGCTGGGGGTTTCTGTAAAAAAGGAAGAAGTGGGAATAGTATTTAATTGTGGATTTAAAAAAATGAAAAAGCCCTGATGGTACAGCGGAGGGTGATTGTGAGTGCTGCCAGGGGACTGGGGCAAGAAAATGATAGGAAACATGCCATATGAAAAACCCATTGGCATTGTGCTGTATTGGCAGCTGCACAGAGGTGTACCCGGGGAAAATGGCACTCGGAGACATCCATTCTCTGGGCGCCCCCACCACCACTATGCCTAGGGTGAGGGCCCACCCCCAAGCCCCGCCCCCTCCAAACTGCTGACTTCGAGCCGGCAGCCCCTTCTGCCCTCCCCTCTGGGGAAGACAGAAGCAATTGGAAGGCTCCATGCTGGGGCCTTTGCTTTTATAAGCTTGGAGAGTGGGGCCATGCCCCCGAGGGGCGGGGTCATGCCACCCAAGCTTATAAAAGCAAATGCCCCGGTTCGAGCCTTCCACTTGCTTCTGTCCTCCCCAGAGGGGAGGGCAGGGCAGAAGGGGCTGCTGGCTCAAAGATGGCAGCAGGGAGGGGGTGGGGCTTGGGGGAGCTGGCAGCTGGGAGGGGGGCAAGGCTTGGGGGTCCTCTGGCTTCCTTTGTCCCGCCCGTGTCGCTGATGACATGGGCAGGGCCGAGGGCACCAGAAGACAACAAGGCAGCAGGACTTTCTGCTGCCTTGCCGTCTTCCTGGTCACATGGGGGGTTGCGCCCCCACGTGACCAGATCAGTGCTGCCCAGGGACAAAGGGTACCCCGCCCCTAGGCAAATACGCCACTGCAGCTGCAGCATAACAGGAAACATACTCAAGACTGTCCTTGTGCAGGAAAACACTTTTGTTGTTATTGTTCTTCTTGTTGTGGCTTTCAAGGAGCAGCTGACTTAGGTGACCCCATAAGGTTTGCAAGGAAGGCCATGCTCAAAGATCTTTTGCCGTGGCCTTCCTCTTTCTAACAATTGTGGATTCCTTGGTGGCCTCTCATCCAAGTACTAACCATTGGCTGACCTTGCTTCTGAGATATAACAAGATTGGGCTAGTCTGGGCCATCCACGACAGGATGGAAAACACCATCCACACAAATAAAATCTGCTGTTCACTAATTATAAAATAGAGGGGTAGTGTAAAGAGAGCAGGGCCAAGAAGTGCCGGTCTCAAACACAGCCACTGAGGCCTCAGTCTCAATCCTCCTGTCCTCCATCTACTAGACTACCTGGCCATTATGCAGCCTTACCTGTCAGTTGTCTTCAGCTGACATCAAGGACTGGTTTTGTTGGACACACAATACAGCCATCTTCTTCCTTGTAATTTCCCACACTTCATTCATCTCAGGAGGGTCACAAGTACAGAAAGGGCAAATGTGAAGCCCCTTGAAAGCTGGAACCTCCCTCTCCTTGCTGCAATTCCTCTTGGCTTTTTCAGAAAACAAAACCAAGAAATGTATTTCAGTTCTCTTCACTGCTGCTAGACATATCATTAAAAAGGCGGATCAGCATGAACCTTTGAACATAAGCCCCATATCTGCTAAAATAGATCATACATTAACTAATCTGTTAATTTGTGGATTCTAAAGTCCCACCTATTTCACAATAGTCTTTCTACACAATTATCACATCTGGGATACCTGCATTTGATGACCTATTCACCACTGTTGTTGGCTTGTTTCCTCCATATCTCTGTGTGCCCATGTACAGATCATGATGCATGAATCATAAGAACATAAAATCATAAAGAACATAAAACATGCATCATAAGAACATAAGAACAATGCCTGGCGCGCCGGGCATTGTAACACTCAAGCCCGCAGCTGCGGTGGTGAAGATGACGACCGATACCTTCGGTACTCTCTGGGCTGTTATTTGCGGCGTTAGGTAGAGACTGCGGCGTCATAGAGAGCGTTGGTGGCAGAAACCTCTCGACCGCCGTTCCGCCTGTCGAATAAGCCCAGAGCAGCCAGGGAGAAAGAGGTGGGCGGAGCCGGCAACGACGACCGCACCGGAGCAGGCTGTTAAGATCACACCGGGCATGATAAAATTCGAGTCCGAGGCTCCGGAGACAACGAGAGTCTTGACGAGGCCTGATTGTGGAGGCGGGGCCTCGCAGTACGCCTTAGGGGTGTTGAAGGAGGCGGTCCTGACAGTGGCCCTGATTGGATTAACATTGATGCAGCTGATTGGATTAACATCGATGCAGCTGGTGGAGGCTGGATCGCAACCGGGAAGTAGCTCGACAGGTCGTGATCCATCTGGAGCGGATCTTTTAACATACAGCCAACTCCTTGTGGAGTTTCTAGTGACTCTCCTGCCGCTGCGCTGTGTATCGGCCTTCGTTACTGCCCCCTGGACTCCATTGGCTGCACCTCGCCCTCAGACCTTTAACATCAGAGGGAACCTGCCTAGGTGGTGTGAGCCCTGGGCGGGGACCCCCTTCCGAAGAGGCCTACATTGTTGCCATGGTCATTGGGGACAACATCACGCTTTGGTTGAAATCTTGGACTTCAGCTCTGGCACTGATTACGGCATCTTAGAAGCTATATACAAGTTAATTGGTATATGCCTGTAGCTGATTATAACACTGTAGAGTGTCATAGTCAGAAGCTAGTTAATGGATAATTGACTATTGTGGGTAGAGTGTTAAATTATATCGCCGCTGGCACTGGAAGGATTGGTCAGTCGCTAGCTAAAATTTGTAATCTAGTTAGTGTAGATAATATTAGAACCAGTGGCGAATTCGAGTCCACAGTAGTGGAGAGTTTTCGCCGGGGAATAGGGAATAAGTGGGAATGAATTGGTAGGCAATGGGGCCCCCACTTCGGGGCTCAGGAATCCCAGTGTTAATGGGACAGGGTAGATATGATGGTAGGCGGCGGTCATATGAGAGAAGGTGGGAGAGAAATAGATGTGCTCGCCCACCTTCTGACCTCCGACCTATCCCGAGGAACGTAGGTGGTAGGGTTCAGAGAGACTCCGCTTCGTCACTGGTGCTGATCAATGCCAGGTCCATAAATAATAAGACCACAGTTCTCCGAGATTTTCTCGGGGACCTTCAGATGGACCTGGCTTGTATCACCGAAACCTGGGTGCGCGAAGGGGAGACCGTCGCCTTAGGCGAGGTCTCTCCCCCGGGTTTCGCGTGTCTGCACCGGTCACGAACACGGGGCCGGGGGGGAGGCATGGCAATGTTCATTCATAATACCATCCCTTTTAGGGCAGCCCCTGTCCCGGAGATCGATGGTCTAGAGTGTGTCGGCCTAGAGTGGAGGGCCCAGGAGAGGTTGTACCGGTCGCCTAGCGCACCGGGAGATAGCCTGCCGCGGCTGCTAGAGGTGGTAGCAGACTGGGCGTTGCGGTTCCCAGGCTTATTGTATTGGGGGACTTCAATGTCCATGCTCGATTACCGCCTCACGCATGCAGTGGCTGCGGACTCCAGTGTCATCCATGGCTGCACTGGGCCTCTCCTTTGGTAAATTCTGGCCCCACTCATGGCGAGTAGCTGGGCACACATTGGACTTGGTCTTCGGGTTGGGGGTTAATATGGTCATGTCCTCTATTGATAGAGTGCCATGGTCTGACCATTATGCCCTGAAGGTTCGGCGGACATGCCACAACACCTCCCCAGTCTAGGCTGCACGGATCTAATTTTTTTGCTATTGTCCGGGCCTGGCGCGAGACTCTATGGATCCTATTGGATTCCTGGAATGTTCCCCGCGGGACTCTTCTTGAACCCACCGGCACCCTCGATGAGCTAGTGGAAGACTGGAACTCCCATCTTCCGACATGCCATTGAGGTGGTTGCCCCCTCGGCATCCTCTCACGCCGCCGCTGGCCCCCTTTGGTATACCTGAGGAGCTACTGCATGAAGCTGGAACTTAGACGACTAGGAGCCGTAGTGTGGAGGAAAGCTCGCGGACGAGGCTACTACCGAACATCTTATAGGACGCTTATGAAGGTTTGATGACACGGGTGGCTGCCAAGGAGGCTTAAGAGGGTTTTCTTCTCCTCCTCCCTCGCTGGCTCAAGGCTAAGGCTCCTGCTGCCGCGCAATAATTATTCTCATCATTATTCGGCTCCTTTGACCTCATTGTCTGAGGGGTCTACAAATTCTCAATTGGCTGTCAGCTGTGAGGCTGCTCTATGCGAGCTTTTTTGCAGATAAAATCATGTCGCCCGGCCAAGACCTTTCCCGCCACCTTAGAGTCAATAAGTGAGCTTTAGGAGGCTCCCTTGCCATCTTCTGGCCCCTTGTGTGGCCCAGTTCTCCTACTCTCGAAGCCTGCCTGCCACGACATTGTGGGCCCTGGCTGCTGTTAGACCTACCTACCTGTCCTCTGGATCCGTGCCCCTCCTGGTTTATTGGGAAGCTGCCAGGGCGGAGCTTATGGACCCCACCTGTTGAGTATCATCAATAGCTCCCTTGAGCAAGGAGTTTTTCCTGGTGGGTTGAAAGAGGCAGTGGTCCGCCCACTCTTGAAAAGACCATCCTTAGATCCTGGTGATCTGGCCAATTACCGCCCCATTTCGAATCTTTCGTTCCTGGGGAAGGTAATTGAGAGAGTGGTGTTGGAGCAGCTTCGGGGTTTCCTGGAGGACACATCGGCTTTTGATCCCTTCCAGTCCGGGTTCCGTGCTGGGCATGGGACGGAGACTGTTCTCGTCGCCGTCACAGATCTGCTCTGCTTACAACTAGACTGAGGCGGATCGGCGCTGCTGGTTTTATTAGACCTAACCGCGGCGTTTGATGTGGTCGATCACGACCTTTTGACCCACCGCCTGGCCGCTTCCGGGGTGCGGGGACTGTCCTTGAATGGATTGTCTCGTTTCTCCGGGACCGGACGCAGCAAGTGTGGTGTGGGGACCAAGCATCCCAGAGGTACTCACTTCATTGTAGTGTGCCTCAGGGTGCGCTGCTGTCCCCGCTATTATTTAACATCTACATGCGACCCCTTGCTCGGTTGGTGCGGAGCTTTGGGCTGATGTGTCACCAATATGCTGATGACACCCAGCTCATTCTGTTGATGGAGGGGGGAGCGACCTCCGCCCCTGCGGCTCTCCAGCATTGTTTGGAGGCCGTGGCTGGGTGGTTGAAACAGAGCAGGTTGAAGCTGAACCCATCGAAGACGGAGATCCTCTGGCTGAGACATGAGGGGGAGGTGGGGGATTTTCAGCCGCCGGAGTGGGAGGGGGCTATATTGGCACCAACCCCCTCTGTCCGCGACCTGGGGGTTCACCTGGATTCGTCTCTTTCAATGGAGACCCAGGTGGCCCATATTACCCAGGTCGCGTTTTACCATCTTCGCCAGGCCCGGCGGCTGGCCCCTTCTTCTCTCCCCAAACCGATCTTGGCTACACAGTGGTCCATGCAACGGTCACCTCCAGGTTGGACTATTGCAACCTCCCGGCTTCACGCTGGCCTTCGCGCCTGACGATTTGGAGATTGAAAATGGTCCAGAATGCGGCGGCTCGTATGCTTACAGGGGGTGCCATAAGAGAACATATTACACCTGTGCTTCGCCGCTTGCACTGGTTACCCATTGAATACTGAATCATTTTCAAGGTGTTGGTGCTAACCTTTAAGGCCTTGCGCGGCCTGGGACCTCCGTACCTGCGGGACCGTCTTACCCCATATGTCCCAAATCGGTCTCTGTGTTCGGCAGAGGCCAATTTACTGGTGATCCCTGGCCCCTCCATGATACGGCTACCCTCCACCCGGGCTACAGAGCCTTGCTTACAGCTCTCTGGCTCCCTGCCTGGTGGGAACGCCCAATTCCACCAACTGGGTCCGGCCCTGCAGGACCTTGGTTGAATTCCTTTGCAGGGTCCCGTAAGACCTGGGGAACTGTTCCACCGGGCCTTTGGGGAGACTAGCCGTTGATAGGGGCCCCTCCCTCCCTCCCTCCTTTTTTTGATGTATAACATCATGTGGCCCTACCACCCTCCCCTTTGATGTGTGTTTTTAGAGGGAACTGATAATAGGCACCATCTTCAATTAACATTAATATTAATTTTATAAGCTGCATTTTAATGGGGTAGGGTTTATTTTTATTAGAGCCATCTTAACTTATCTATATTTATTGTATTAATTTGATTGTGCTCTTTACATAATGTATACCGCCTCTGATTCTTCGGGAGGGCGGTTTATAAACCCAATAAATAATAATAATAATAATAATAATAATAATAATAATAATAATAATAATAATGATGATGATGATGATGATGATGATGATGATGATGATGATGATGATGATGATGATGATGATGATGATGATGATGATGATGATGATGATGATGATGATGATGATGATGATGATGATGATGATGATGATGATGATGATGATGTGGGGGAAAAGAAAGTGTGGATAGTTGATGTTGCAATTCCTGGTGACAGAAGGATTGATGAGAAGCAACTGGAAAAAACTTTACACTCCATACGCAGGATTTTAAGGATTGAATCTACAAAGACTCTTGGCACAAAACCAGTAAAAGGTGGTCCCAGTGGTGATCGGGCACATTCGGGTGCAGTGCCTAAAGATCTTTGAACGGCATCTTTGGTGCAACAAAACAATTGGCAATCTTCGACAAAATCACTCATATGTCAGCTGCAAAAGGCCACCCTTACTCAGCTCTTCCTGCACGCATTATTCGTCGACTTGACATCACACAGTCCTAGATGCTTTGGGAAATGTCCCATCGCGGTGATGTAATATGCAAAAAATCCAGCATATTGATCTTGTTTGCTGTGTATAACTGTTTTGTATCAATAATAATAATAATAATAATAATAATAATAATAATAATAACAACAACAACAACAACAACAACAACAACAACAACAACAAGCCTGCTGGATCAGACCACAGTCCATCTAGTCCAGCACTCTGCTACTCACAGTGGCCCACCAGGTGCCTTTGGGAGCTCACATGCAAGATGTGAAAGCAAGAGCCTTCTGCTGCTGCTGCTCCCAAGTACCTGGTCTGCTAAGGCATTCGCAATCTCAGATCAAGGAGGATCAAGATTGGTAGCCATAGATCGACTTCTCCTCCATAAATCTGTCCAAGCCCTTTTTAAAGCTATCCAGGTTAGTGGCCATCACCACCTCCTGTGGCAGCACATTCCAAACACCAATCACACGTTGCGTGAAAAAATGTTTCCTTTTATTAGTCCTAATTCTTCCCTCCAGCATTTTCAATGTATGCCCCCTGGTTCTAGTATTGTGAGAAAGAGAGAAAAATTTCTCTCTGTCAACATTTTCTACCCCATGCATAATTTTATAGACTTCAACCATATCCCCCCTCAGACGTCTCCTCTCCAAACTAAAGAGTCCAAAATGCTGCAGCCTCTCCTCATACGGAAGGTGCTCCAGTCCCTCAATCATCCTCATTGCCCTTCTCTGCACTTTTTCTATCTCGACATCCTTTTTGAAATAACACATTTCAAACATTTTATGAAGACGACTGTCGGCAGCTTGGGACAGATTCAAGGTGTTATCTTGGATGTGTTCCAAGACTCCTTGTTGGTTTTGCTGCAGCACACTAAGAAAGCTTGACCTTTACTATGTGTACATGGTGACCCCTCCAATGAGATGCTTCCATTTAACTGTAGGGTTCCCAGGTCACTGGGAAAAATTTTTTTGTTTATTTGCTTGCTTCTTTTCCCTAGGGAGAGGATGAGCAATAAACAAAATAGAATCAAGGGGAAACATCTATAACACAAATGTTGTAACAACAGCAATAACCTTATGCCTCCTTTCCTACAAATTTGGGCTCCTAAGGCAGCAATCTTTTTTAAAAAAAAATCTGAAAACAGTGCACATATAGGTACTGAAAATTGAAAACATAAACAGAAAGGAGAATCAAGAAGGGATAGCCAAATGAATCAAACAGATCTTCATCTACTGATAGAATACAACCGTAGAGAGGGACAGACAACTCAGCAATTTGGGGGCACAATCAAGAAGCTCTTTCTTGGGTTTCCACCTGTTTTCCCTCAGGTGATGGGGCACATGAATATAGGCCCCCAAAGATGACTACAGCAGGGAAGTGCTTATGGCAATAGGAGGTCCTTAAGAAGAAGAGAAGAAGAAGAGTTGGATTTATATCCCCCCTTTCTCTCCTGTAAGGAGACTCAAAGGGGCTTACAAACTCCTTTCCCTTCCCCCCCTCCATCACAACAAACACCCTATGAGGTGGGTGGGGCTGAGAGAGCTCAGAAGAACTGTGACTAGCCCAAGGTCACCCAGCTGGCGTGTGTGGGAGTGTACAGGTTAGTCTGAATTCCCCAGATAAGCCTCCACAGCTCAAGCAGCAGAGCAGGGAATCAAACCTGGTTCCTCCAGATTAGAGTACACTGCTCTTAACCGCTACACTACTGTGCAGGTATTTCAGCTTTAGCCATAGAGGGCTTTAAACGTCAATACTAACACACTGAAAGGTGCCCACATGCAAATTGGAAGCCAGCAATTGTGGAACAAGACTGGAGTTCTAAAATCCCTTCACCCCACTCCAGGAAGCATTCTCATTTCAGCATTCTGTACCAATTGTGGTTTCCACACAGTCTTCAAGAGTAGCCCCACATAGAGCATATGGCAGTTGTCTATTCTAATCATTTCCTGGGCATGCATCACAGTGGCAAGATCTATTCTGCACAGCAAAGGCAACATGGTCTGACGGTGGCACTCTGGCAGTAGAGATCTCTATCAGTAGAGATCCACTTCCATGGCAAAGATCAGCTCTAGCGTATGGCATGTTTGATATGTGGAGTCTGGTACACATTGAGAGCCCAAGTGCTGCCCTGGAAGACACCAACTCCGTAGCCTTTACAGAGGTGGCCACATCAGCGTGGATGTTGAAATCCCCTCAAACTATCAGACAGGAGAAACTCAAGGCCCAGCCTGAAACCACCCCCAAAAGACTCAGCAGGATATCTGCTGGTACGATAGGCAGTCAGTACATCCAGCCAGATGACCAAACTCCCGCAAGAGAGCAAAACAATCAACATCTGGGAAGTTTGGGACGGGAGTTCCCTGGAGGAGAAAGTCTTCCGAATGGGCATTGCTTCCCTCCCAACCCTTTGTCCAAGACTGATGAAGGACTGAGGAACTCAGGTGGGGGGGGGGGGGTAGTTTTTTCAAGGCAACATCCTTCCTTGCCCAGATCTCAGTCATGTGTGCCAGGTCCACTTTATGTTTTACAAAATTATTTTGCAGGGTAATGGTCTTCTTATTAAATGAAAATGTCCGATGGTATCTGAGGACCACTAACAAATGTTGGGAGAAACAACATCTCATAGTGTGTTTTCCCATTGCACAGCGAGCAGAGTGGAACACCAGAACCCAATGCGCGCCATCTGAGGCTGTTTGGAGCTGACAGGAACCGCTCAAAGTTGCCCATGGCCAACAGGGCTATTAGCCTAACTTGGTGGCCCAGTACAGACAGGAGCCAATGACTGGAACAAAGCTAGTCACCTGAGAGTCACTTGAGACCATCTGCCCAGCAGACAGCAGTCCTTGCTCACTGATTGAGTCACTGTTGGAAAAAGCACAGAGGTACAAGTCTTGTCCACGTCTTCTCCATCTCTGGAGCAAACTGACCACACTTTTTAAATTATTTTTCTTTTTAAAAAATCATGTGAGAATTTCAGTAAGGAGCTGTTGTAAATCAAGTGAGAACTACTATAAGGATACCTGGAACCAGCTGGTTTTGCCAATAAGGGTGGAGAGGGAATTTGTTTGCTATGAGGAGGAAAAAGGTTTTCTGAGCCCATTATGCTGATTCCGCCCAAAGCAAACATAAAGGGTGTAGGTCACTATATAACCCATTTGTGGGGGTTGACTTCACACAGGTCCTGCCCCCAAAACGAGTCTGCCCCGCTTTATTTTCACCAACCTGGGTTTTTTGAAAATTGCTAAACAAGCAATCCTTTCGAAAAATCCCAAGTTGGAATTGCTCCCAAGCAAACGGCCAGGCAGGAGGCGCTTTAATTCCCTCCCCTCCATCCTGTCCTCCACGGTCAGGGAAAAGTTGCCCACCATCACCCACCTGTTGCAGGGAGGGCCCCTTTTCCTTTAAAAAAATATATTTCACAATATGGTGCAGCCGATTGTATTGTGGAATGACAGGCATGGCTATGGGGGGGTTCTTCTCTGTATGCCTTCCCTATGGGGGATTCATCTCTGCTTGCCTACTCATGTGTTGCAGGTAATTTAAAAAGAGAGAGAAGCATCTCCACGCTAAGGCATGAAAGCAACACAGATTGTTTCCACAGCCTGAAAAGAATACCTGTGAACAAGAAAACAGGAAAACGGGTTCCTTTATCACAACTACAGCCTGTTATAAATTTGCTGTGTGAATTGACTTTTGTGATGTGGTGAATTTATTGAGAAAGCGGGAGGGGGGATAATAAGACTATATTGTTATTGGAGTCATGTTGCGGTTGTAGGAATGTATTTTTGAAGCTTCGGGCTAGTTTCTCTGATGCTGAGAATCCTTATTCCAAGAGGACTGTGTGGAAAGACTTTGGCACTCTCCAGAGCAAAAAAAATGGACTCTGGACACCATAAAATACTATCAGGAAGAACCAGTAGCTTAATTGAAGTGAAAGCAGGCACCTCCAAGTCCAAAGTTCCACGATCTCAGAAAGTTTTAGAGAGGAATCCTGAGAGAAAGTCGGCAATTCACAGCCATCAGACAAGCACAAAGTGACCTCGCTGGAAATCTGCTGAAAGTGGAAGGAGTCAATGAGGAAGGAGGTGCCTCTGAGCCCCACCCTCCATGTCCTAAAAAGATGTTTTTGAGAGGAAATCCTGAGGAGCCATGAGGAGGGAGACACTTTTTCTTGTTTATTTCTTAGGGGGAAGGATACTATTTTCCCATGAACAATTAAACTTGTTTTGCTGTGTTAATAACCAAAAATGCATCATTTTGCATACTTCTGGAATTTAAAAGTATTAAATACCTGAGAGAGCAACCCAAACAGATCTACTTGTAACCCCACAAAAGCATTTGCATTCCAGGCTATTACTGTTTTCAAAGCAGTTGTATGAAAATTTTATTTCAAACTTTTTGTTTAAACATAAAAAGGAACAAAAAAGGCTAAAACGTTAAGGCCCAGTTTCTTGAGAGAATTTGAGGTGGTTTCTATGTCAGTGATGGTGAACCTTTTCGAGACCGAGTGCCCAAACTGCAACCCAAAACCCACTTATTTATCCCAAAGTGCCAACATGGTAATTTAACCTGAATACCAAGGTTTTAGTTCAGAAAAAAACGGTTGACTCCAAGGCGTGCGTTACTCAGGAGTAAGCTTTGTGGTAGTCGGTGGCTCTGCTTTGAAGCAACTGTGCAACTCTTCCAACGGGTGAATCACGACCCTTGGAGGGTTTACTCAGAAGCAAGCCCCATTGCCAACCGAGCTTACTCCCAGGTAAAGGATCGCGCTTTAGTTCTTTGCATGAAAATCAGTGGGGTTTAACAGCGCTGAACAGGGTTACCTACACTGCTTCCCCAAAACGAGGTCTTAGGTTTAAAGCTAATAATCGAGCCCAGCAGCCCAGGCCAGCCTAGATATGGGGTGGGGGGACTCTGTTTGCACATGCTCACAGAGAGGGCTCTGAGTGCCACCTCTGGCACCCGTGCCATAGGTTCGCCACCAATGCTATATGTCAATGACAGAACAAAGACTGGGCTGAACGCAGCTTCTCAGGGAATGTACGGTAACCTTACACCAGTGAAGCTAATGGCCTGCCCTCAGAAGACACATGCGAGATCAGACCTTCACACCAGAGCCTGAAGAATCTCCCTTCCACTGTTCTAACTGTTCCACTGTTACAGGTTGTAACATCCTCCCTGTTGAAAACCTCTGGTGTGCTCAAAAGCTTACACAGCTAAAATGATAAAAGGTACTATATGGACTTTGTTCTCATTTGGGTGTTTTGCATGCGCCACCCTGCCCTCCGCTGTTCCAAGATCTCCTGCAGCCTTCAACAGCTCCTCTCTTCCTGCCTGGAACTGCCTCCCAAGAACTCTGGCATGACTCCGCCTCTACCACTTCCTTCCCTGAAAATCCTCCTTTTCCCCAAACTCTTTGGCCCAACCATGAAGCCTCAATACCTTACACAAACTAGAAGGAATATATATTCTTTCAGTTTACCCCTGCAGCTTCCTTCCTCCTGGTCCTTATGCCAAAGGGTATGCCAAGGGAGGTGGCCTCCTCCTTCTGTGCCGGGGCCCCACCCACCAGCCTGACACTCCACTACTGGCTGCCGCTCAGGACACTCGCCTTTGCCAGCGCTACATGCCACTCGCCAGCCCAATTGTCCTCCACAGATGGATGGGAGGGACTCACTTTCACTGCTTGCCCCAGGTGCTAATTAACTTAGATATGTCTAATCCTACGGCAGGAATCCGTAGGATGAGAGTGCTTAGCTCTTATGGCCACCTGTGAATGCAGAGGCATTCCTAGCAATAATCCTTGCATCAGTCCTGAGTCACCTTGTTTTCCTTCTTGCCACTGGAGGACATTTCCCTGGCTTAAAAAAATAATAAATACACTATAGAAACATCGTAACAACATGATGGTCCCTCAGCTTTCATTTTTCTGTACATGCAGTGTTTAGTGCTTGGGGTGTTGTGTGGTTTTCTGGCTGTATGGCCGTGTTCTAGTAGCATTTTCTCCTGACGTTTCGCCTGCATCTGTGGCTGGAATCTTCAGAGGATCTGATGATAGTAAAGCAAGTGGAGTATATATACCTGTGGGATGTTCAGGGTAGTAGCTTGGCCTTTTGGTCCCTTTGATTGCTTACTGCCTGGAGACATCCTTTGTCTGAGTGGTGTTCATTAGTCCCTGACTTGATTCTAGCGTTTTTCAGTACTGGTAGCCAAATTTTGTTCATTTTCATGGTTTCTTCCTTTCTGTTGAAATTGTCCATATGCTTCTGTGTGTAATCTGACATAGTGGTTGTCAGAATGGTCCAGAATTTCTGTGTTTTCAAATAATACCGTGTTTCCCCGAATATAAGACAGTGTCTTATATTAATTTTTGTTCCCAAAGATGTGCTATGTCTTATTTTCAGGGGATGTCTTATTTTTCTGTGTTCTGTTCGTCAGGCATGCTTCCAAACAAAAACTTTGCTATGTCTTACTTTCGGGGGATGCCTTATATTTCGCACTTCAGCAAAACTTCTACTACGTCTTATTTATCGGGGATGTCTTATATTCGGGGAAACAGGGTATTATGTGCCCAGCTTGGTTTATCACATGTTCTGCTATTGCTGATTTTTCTGGCTGAATTAGTCTGCAGTGCTTTTCATGTTCTTTGATTCGTGTCTGGGCGCTGCATTGGTGGTCCCTATGTAGACTTGTCCACAGCTACATGGTATGTGGTAGATTCCTGCAGAAGTTAGAGGATCCCTCTTATCCTTGAGCGAACGTTGCATTTGAATTTTCTTCGTGGGTCTGTAGATTGTTTGGAGGTTATGTTTCTTCATCAGTTTCCCTATATGGTCAGTGATTCCCTTGATGTATGGTAAGAACACTTTCCCTCTAGGTGGCTGATTATCTTTATTCCTATGGCTTGTTCTTGGTCTTGCAGCTCTTCTGATGTCTATAGTAGAGTAACCATTAGCTTGTAGAGCCCAATTTAGGTGATTTCGTTCATCTTGAAGGAGGTGAGGTTCACAGGTTCTTTTTGCACGATCTACCAAATTTGGCTTCCAGTACTGAAAAACCCTAGAATCAAGACAGTGAATAATGAACACTACCCAGACAAAGGATGTCTCCAGGCAGTAAGCAATCAAAGAGATTAAAAGGCCAGGCTACTACAATGCAGATGCCCTCCCTAATTGATAAGGCTATCTTCATGGTTACTCACACACTAAATGCAAATCAAGCTTGCTAACTGCACGCTTTACACTTGTAAACAGGCAAATGGTTCTTTCTCCCACCCTGGATATTTCACAGATATATATACTCCACTCGCTTCACTTCCATCAGATCCTCTGAAGTTGCCAGCCACAGATGCAGGCCAGAGGCGTAGCTGGGCAAAGCTGAGCCTGGGGCGGCCTCTGCATTTTCTGCACCCCCACACAAGGGCCGCCACACGCGCCCTCCCCTGCACCCCACTTACCTTATCCTGATGATGTGTGGGGGTGGCCGTGGCGTAGGGACCTATGGGGGACAGAAAATGCAGAGCCCTCCATCCCCCCTCTGATCCACAGAGTGGGGCAGAGGGGTTTTCCTGCTCCTTCCTGCCTGCTCGCGCAGTGCAAGAGCCTGCGGCAGGGAGCAGGCTGCCACCACCATGCCACCTCTGCCCCACAGAGCAGGCAGAGACGGGCCCTGCCTCTCAGGCAGGGGTCAGCCGAGGGGAGCCAGAGGAAGAGGCCGGGCGGCTGCACACCTACCCTGCAGCAGGTGTGGGGGCGTTTTTGCGCGCGCGCCCCACGTGACCTGGCAGGGTCGTCCCCAGGGCAAGCTGCCCCAGATGTCCCCATTGGCGCTATGCCACTGATGCAGGTGAAACATCAGGAAAAAATGCTACTATAGCATGGCCATACAGCCCAGAAACCACACAACACCCCAGTGATTCCAGCCGTGAAAGCCTTCAACAATAAATCCACCTTCTGACTTTTCTGTCCAACTAGAGAATTGGAGACAGTTTAAGACAATAAATATCAGCACACTTCTGACTGTCCGCAAGTTACAATATAAGAACCCTCACAAAAAAACTTCAAGAAAGTCAGTTTTCAAAATAACAACTTGATTTTATGCACATCTTTTCAACTACTGGTTATGTGAAACACAACTGTGTTGAATGTAGCAACCTTGACAGGGAAAGGATCTTCAGAGCCTTTCAGAAAGGTGGTGATGAACACAGGCAAATCCTAACAGGGGGTGCCCCACAAAGCAAAGAAAACAGAAAGTGCAGAATGTCAACCTAAATTGCTGTGCCCCCCAACAGCTGCACTTTCCTTTTTTTAAAATTTCCCAGCTGACATCTGCATAGCTACGCAGGCGCAAAGGGTTGTATCGTGGTATCGTGAGATGTCAGCATGACTGTGGGGGGTTCATTTGTGCATGCCAGCGTAGCCACGCAACAGTGGGAGGTAAATTTTTAAAAATAGATGGGCCTCCGTGCAAAGGCACAATAGCAACCTGAATTGTTTCTGTGGGCTCCAATCGCTGCCTGCATGGATGCATGTGAACACGAAAACAGGAAAGCCGCTTACTTTATCCCGACTGCAACCTGCTATGCATTTGCTGTGTGGAAAGGGCCTTACTTTCAGAAATAAGATACAAAGCAAAAGGAGCAGCAGTGGCATAGGAGGTTAAGAGCTTGTGTATCTAATCTGGAGGATTAGATCCGGGTTTGATTCCCAGCTCTGCCACCTGAGCTGTGGAGGCTTATCTGGGGAATTCAGATTAGCCTGTGCACTCCCACACACGCCAGCTGGGTGACCTTGGGCTAGTCACAGCTTCTCGGAGCTCTCTCAGCCCCACCTACCTCACAGGGTGTTTGTTGTGAGGGGGGAAGGGCAAGGAGATTGTAAGTCCCTTTGAGTCTCCTACAGGAGAGAAAGGGGGGATATAAACCCAAATTCTTCCTCTTCTTCTTCTTCAAAAAGGGGGGTGTTGGGGAGTGGAGGGGGAAAGTCTCCAAAGTTTACTAGTCAGTTCTGGTGTCTGGAGAGGCCTTTACAGGACTAAAGGAGGGAGCTACTGAGAAACAATCTTTTCTTCTCGAGGCTCCTGGTGTGAAGGGAAGGTCTTAACAGAGTCTGAGGTGGCCTTTTTTATACACATAAAAGTAGGGCAGGAGGGTCTCTCCAGAGAAGGAGGCTCCAGAGTACTTGTACATGAGGGCTGCTCGGTCAGCGTCAAAAAAGGCCACTTGTCCCCCATCGTAGTTCAGACAGACTCGGATCCTCTTGGGCTCCCCGCTTAGGGTCAGTGGAAGGTTAAAGCCTTCTTTGGCAGCAAGGTAATTTCCCTCATACTTCTCCAAAGCCCAGATCCCTTCCTCAGGACTAAAGTTTAACCAACCCTTCCTCTTCACAGACTTCCTGGCCACCCCCACCCACCATCCTCCCTCACTTCCCACAAGGACTTCCCAGAAATGGCGGCCTCCTGTGAACCCCTCACGACCCAACACGGCATAATAACTGTTGAATCTCTCAGGATTGTTGGGCACAGCTTGAGCTTCTTCTCCTTGTCTCACACTTTTCCCATCCGCAGACAGGATGAGTCGGGGATGGGCCGTGTCTGGATCCAGAGTCACATCAGCTGTTGGGAGGAAAAGAGGAGACAAGAAGAGAAAGATTTTCAGCTGGGAGATTTCTCCCTCTGGCCTCTTCTGCTTCCTTCTCCTGCCCATCATGACCTCCTCCCACCCCTTTAACCCTTTCCTGCCTTCTCCTTGTAAAATGCTGAAGAACTTTCTGGTGTGTTTCAAGCAAAGATACAGAAAAGGAACAGTAAAAACCCACAGGAACATGCCCCATTCCCTATCAAAACCTATTCCAAGCAGTCAACCTTAAGAGAGAAGAGAACCATGGATATTTTTTGGAAAGAAATCACACCTGAATACCATTCACATTTTTGCTCGCCTGCGGAGTCTCATGGATCCAGTGGGTTTCCAGAATGCTCTGTGGGATCCAAAGGCTATAAGCTCCCTGGATGACATGGTCAATGACTGGAATATTAGATTTTCCAAGGCCATTGACAGGATTGCTTCCCAGCGTCCTCTCCGTCCCTGCCTTCGCCCAGTTCCTTGGTATACTAAGAACTTGCGGGGTATGAAGCAGGAATTGAGACAACTTGACCAAATGTGGCAGAAATCTCATGGCAAGAACATCTTACAGAATCTTTATGAAAACTTATGAGACGGCAACAAAAACATGCAAAGAGGGACTTTTTCACATCTCGCTCAGCTCAATTATTTAGGGCAGGGTTTCCCAAATTTGGGGAGGGGTCAAAATGCTGGGTCACCTACTGTCCAGGGCTGGGGATGATCGCCCCATCCCTGCCCTTGCTCGGAAGGCACCACGCACCTGGAGCCAGACCAGCCGGGGTGATACAGCAGCTTTGGGGCTCCTTCCTGGCTAGCCGACCACCCAGAAAGGACTCGGGGATGGAGCCACAGCTTGGGCAGATGCTGGTGCCATGAAGGAGGTGGGGGCGGAAATGGGGAGCCTACCTGACGATGACGCATGCAGATGAGGCACGGGCAGCCACGTGATAGGGCGTGGCCTTGTTAAAACCAGCCATGCCTGCCCCAGGGTCAGGGGTGGAGCTGGTGATTGGGGATGGACCGGGATAGGAGTACGAACATGGGGGAAAGGGATAAAAGGGCAAACTAGGGAAAGCACGGGGTGGGTGAAGAAGGAGGTGAGGAGGGGGTTAGAGTGAGTGACGAGCCACACAGCAGAGAGCAGAGTGAAGGAGCCGGAGGGGAGGAGCAACTGGGGCACAGGGACATTCAAATTTGTTTTATTTTACTAATACATAGGCCATAAATTTTTTAGTGGGTCACAGAGGAGAGGTATTAAAATAACTGGGCCACGGGGAAGTTTGGGAAACGCTGGTTTAGGGTAATTGGGCAACTTTCGACATTACCATCGAGTTCAAAACGTGAGAAATTGGCCATTAGCTGTGAGGTATCTGCAAGCTTTTCTGTGGATAAAGTCTTTTCACTTCACCATGATCTTCCTGCCACTTTTGATACAGTAGCCGAACAGGAGGCTCCTTTGCTGACTTCCAGTCCATTTTTAGACCATCTCTGGCTCTCCCCAGACAATATCAACAGGGTCTTGGCTGCTGTTAGACCTACTACCTGCCTCCTTGATCTTTGTCCGTCCTGGCTGATAAAGGCCAGCAAGGATAAATTGAGTAGCAACCTGTTGGATATTGTCAGCCACTCCCTTGAGCAAGGAGTGTTCCTGGGTCAGCTGAAGGAGGCGGTGGTCCGCCCACTCTTAAAAAGACCATCTTTAGATCCTGGTGATCTGACCAGTTACCGCTCAGTTTCAAACATCCCGTTTCTGGGTAAGGTAATTGAGAGAGTGGTGGTGAAGCAGCTGCAGATCTTCCTGGATGAAGCAACAGTGTGGGATCCCTTCCAGTCTGGCTTCCGCGCTGGTCATGGGATGGAGACCGTACTAGTCGCCATCACAGATGAACTCTGCTTACAACTGGACCGAGGAGGAACAGCACTGCTGGTATTATTAGATCTTACCGAGCAGCAGTGGCGTAGTGGTTAAGAGCAGGTGTATTCTAATCTGGAGGAACCAGGTTTGATTCCCCGCTCTGCCACCTGAGCTGTGGAGGCTTATCTGGGGAATTCAGATTAGCCTGTGCACTCCCACACATGCCAGCTGGGTGACTTTGGGCTAGTCACAGTTCTTTGGAGCTCTCTCAGCCCCACCTACCTCACAGGGTGTTTGTTGTGAGGGGGGAAGGGCAAGGAGATTGTAAGCCCCTTTGAGTCTCCTACAGGAGAGAAAGGGGGGATATAAATCCAAACTCTTCTTCTTCTTCTTACCGCAGCATTTGAAGTGGTCGATTTCAATCTTTTGATCCGTCGTCTCATGGCCTCTGGAGTTCAAGGCTCAGCCTTGAGTTGGGTCTGTCCTTTTCTCCAGGGTCAGGGCAAGCGTGTTGCACATGGCGACGGGTTCTCCCAGCATCACCCAATTAGTTGTGGAGTGCCGCCAGGAGCGCTTTTGTCACCATTGCTGTCTAATATCTACATACGTCCAGTGGTAGGATTCAAATAATTTAACAACCGGTTCCGAAAGGACTCACTGGTGGGATTACAGCCAGTTCTCTGAACTAGACAAAAAAATTAGCTACCGGTTCTACCGAATAGGTGCGAATAGGCTGAATCCCACCACTGCTTACGTCCCCTCCCCTAGTTGGTGCAGAGCTTTGGGCTGGGTTGTCCTCAATATGCTGATGACACCCAGCTCCTTCTGTTGATGGAGGGCTGTCCAGTGACCGCCCCTGAAGCTCTCCAGCGTTGTTTGGAGGCCATTGCTGGTTGGTTGAAACAGAACGGATTGAAGTTAAAGCCAACTAAGATTGATATCTTCTGGCTGGGTCATGATTAGACCGCAGGATTTTCACGCATAACCCATACTGCACGCACGACGTTTTTCCATCTTTGCCAAACTCGGTGGCTAGCTCCATATCTCCCTCCATCCAATCTAGCCACTGTGATCCATGTAGTGGTCACCTCCAAGCTAGATTATTGTAATTCGCTCTATGCTGGCCTGCCCTAAACTCTGATTCGGAAGCTGAAGTTGGTGCAAAATGTGGCCACGAGGCTACTTAATGGGGCATCGATGAGGGAGCACATCACCCCCATTCTCCATGAAATGCATTGGCTACCAGTAGAGTTCCAGATCAGGTTTAAGGTATTGGTTTTGACCTTTAAGACCATGAGCACCCTGGGACCTGCATGCCTCCGAAACCGCATTACCCCAGACGTCCTGCAAGCGAACCTAGGGTCAGCAACTGCTGACCTTCTGGTGGTCCCCAGTCCTGCTAGTGTCAGATTGGTCTCAACCAGGGCCAGGGCTTCTTCAGCCCTGGCGCCTACCTGGTGGAACACTCTGCCACCTAACATCAGGGCCCTGAGGGATTTGGCGCAATTCCTCAGGGCCTGTAAGGCAGAGTTGTTCCACCAGGCTTTTGGATAAGGCCCGATACCAAAATCTTTATTCTTAATTGCATTGTTGCCGGCCCTAAATCCGTAATCCCCTCGTTGCTCTATATGGCATCTGTTGCTGGTCTATTTTAACTCCGATTTGAAGTTTTTACATTTTTTAGTTGATTTAAAAAATTTTAAATGTATTTTACCTAGATTTTTAGAAGAAGGAGGAGGAGGAGGAGGAGGAGGAGGAGGAGGAGGAGGAGGAGTTTGGATTTATATCTTCCCCTTTCTCTCCTGCAGGAGACTCAAAGGGGCTGACAATCTCCTTGCCCTTCCCCCCTCACAACAAACACCCTGTGAGGTAGGTGGGGCTGAGAGAGCTCCGAGAAGCTGTGACTAGCCCAAGGTCACCCAGCTGGCATGTGTGGGAGTGTACAGGCTAATCTGAATTCCCCAGATAAGCCTCCACAGCTCAGGCGGCAGAGCTGGGAATCAAACCCGGTTCCTCCAGATTAGATACACGAGCTGGATTTTAATTATTACAATCATTTTAATTGTTTATTTAATTTAATTTTATATATTACCTATTGTTGTAAGCCACTCTGAGCCCTTGTGGAGAGGACAGCTTTGGGGCCCCCTCAACCAAACTGCACCAAACTTGGGGGGTATCATTAGGGCAGTCTCCTGATGAGACCCTGAAAGTTTTGAGACTGTGCCTTCAGAAATGTGCCCCCCACAGCCTGCAACCCCCATTGACAGCAATGCAGAAAACTCAATGAAGAACAAAGATTCTTGGGCAAATTTCTAGGATGTTCCTGCAGGGGGTGCATTTTTGGATGTATCGGCACCAAAATTTCAGGGTATCATCTGGAGATGATGGCACCCCCCCCCCCAAGTTTGAGGGGGGCCAAAGTTATGGACCCTCAAAACTGTAGCCCCCATCTCCTATTAGCTCCCATTGGAAACAATGGAGGATGGGGCACCCCCTTTGGGAGTCCATAACTTTGGACCCCCTGAACCAAACCATAAAGGGTAGGCACAAACCTCACCAAACTTGGGGAGCAGCATAAGGACTGTCTCCTGATGATATGCTGAAGTTTTGGTGCTGATATATCTAAAAATGCACCCCCTGCAGGCACCAATGTCCTGGTGCAAAAAAAAATTTTTGGTCGTGGTGGAGTGGCCGCCCATGGGGGGGGGGGGGGGCATCCAACTCGGGTTTTGCCCAGGGCTACAGTTTGCCCAGGGCTGCCTCGTTACGCCCCTGCCTTAGAGAGATCTGGCTGACCTTGACCAGGGCAAGGTCTTTTTCTGACCTGCCCCCAGTCTGGTAGAATGCTCTGTTCAGTGGGACCGAGGCCCTGTGGCATCTGCTATTGTTTTGTAGGGCCTTCAAGGTAGAGATGTTTCAGCAGGCATGTTTGGCAGCTACGGTTGTTCCGTCTCACCTTCCCCACTTATCCACCCCATTTCCATCCCTTTCCATCTTGGTTTTATGTTATTTATGGTTTATACTGTTGTTATCTCCTAGGATTTATTTGTCTCCATCTGGGGCTATTTGTAGATTGTTTTATATATATTATATTTTTGATATTTGATTAGATTTTATTGTATGATTATTATTGTTGGAAGCTGCCCCAAGCCCAGAAAGGGAGGAATGGCATAAAATATGCCAATAATTATGGAAGACAAAACAATGGACAACAGAATGGAAACAGTCAATTTACATTCCGATTCCCAAAAAGGAGATGTCAAAAATTGCAGAAACTATCTGACCACCGCATTCATTTCTCACGAGTAAAATGGTGCTAAAAAATCTTACAACAAAGGTTGTTACAAAATCTGGAATAAGAAATTCCTGATGTTCAGTATGGATTCAGAAAAGGAAGAGGCACGAAAGATCTTTACAGATGTACGTTGGTTACTGGAGCATACAAGAACATTTCAGAAAAAAATCAGTTTGGTTCTAGAATCTGCTGAATTCCCAGCCATAGTGGTACTTACGAGCAGATCTTGGCTTTCCTCCATTAGGTCTGCTTTACACCCCACAATTCTTTCTCTTTCCTCCTTCAGAATCTTTAGATGGTTGCAGAACTGATCCTGGGAGAGAAGAGACCCCAAACTGAGACTGGTTCCTTTTTGAAAAGTTATTATAAAACTTGTAAAAAGCAAAACTGTCATTAATGGTCAAACTCGATGTAACTGCCCTATATCTGTAATGGAATCTTCAACAACATTCCATCAATGCTGAGCACACGTAAGCTCCCATGGGGATGGTGCCAATTTTCCCCTGATGCCAACCAAGAATGCAGAGATGTCCACAGTGCCAGTGCTGCTATGGCATGGAGATAGACTTTGGTTTCACCCTCCTGTCCACCATGACACCACGTGCCCACCACAGGAGGGTTTTTTCAATTAAAAACATTATTCTTACTCAGTATATCACTATATTATCTAGCAATAAACCCAGTAGTGACAATTTAAAAAAAACAGGGAAAGACTATTGGGTGCTGGGGCTGAATGCAAGGCAGGAAGTATGGGATTATGCACGATGGACGAAATGCAATCTTGGGCCCCTTCCGCACACGCAAAATAATGCGTTTTCAAACCACTTTCACAACTGTTTGCAAGTGGATCTTGCTATTCCGCACAGCTTTAAAGAGCACTGAAAGCAGTTTGAAAGTGCATTATTCTGCATGTGCGGAAGGAGCCTTACATTTAACACTTTCTAAGACCCTCTGGGAAAATACGTTGGAGCAGAAACTTGAGGCAGTTTCCCCAAAAAGAGACTGAGAAGAAGGGAAGGATCCACAGCTCTTCCCCTATGGATTTCCTACCTTGTACTCTTGGGAAGCTGTCTCAAGAGGAAGGGTCTCGTGATCTCTGTGCTCCTTGGATCGGTCACAGTCCAGACAGATGAGGGCTTCGTCTTCCTTGCAGAAGAGCTTCAGTGGTTGCTGGTGCATCTGACAAACTCTCTCTTTTCCAGCCATCATGGTTCCCTTAGGCCCAAAACAAGGAAACAGGATTTGTTTCAAACCCTCTTCCTCCCCGCCCCACCCTTCCAAAAGTAATTGGTGCCTTGGTCAGTTGGGGAAAAACATTTTTCAGTAAAAGTTGAATGTAACCAAGTACAACCCTATGGGGTTTGGCCTTCATTTGGAATTGGGCAGGGGGTTTGTTTCAGAGTCAGAAGTATTGCAAGGGGGGTCCTGAAGGAAAAGAGAGTTCTGAGGGAAAGGAGGGAGGGAGAAATCATCTGGGTCCCAAGGGCAACTTGGGAAGGAGCCTCCAGAGATCTTCAGCTGTACCCAGAGCTGCATGACCACCACCAACGAACAGTCAAACCCTTTCAGTTGCCACTTCAAGTTCTGTTCTTTAAGTCTTAGCTTTTTAATTTGAATATCCTGATTTGACTCCCTGCCGCTCTTTGCTGGAGTAAATATAGGAATTGGGGGGGAGGGGGTTGTATTTTTTTTTTGTGGGCCCAGCAGGGTCTGGTGCCTGCCATACCAGGTTGGCTGCCTTCCAGGCCCTTGCCAAAGAATTGGGGGTGCTACTGGCAAGGGAAAAGACAGTGGGCCCCACTACTCAATTGGTTTACCTAGGTCCGTGGTGGCGAACCTTTGGCACTCCAGATGTTATGGACTACAATTCCCATCAGCCCCTGCAGGGGCTGATGGGAATTGTAGTCCATAACATCTGGAGTGCCAAAGGTTCACCACCATGGACCTAGGTGTTTTGTTAGATACTGTTCAGGACACTTCTTGATTGCCAAGGGATAAGTTGGGTACCCTATGTTTGCTCCTCCAAGACCAAATGTATGGGAGTTGCAGGTGGTCTTTGGGCACCTTGACTTTGCCATCAGGGTCGTGGCACCTAGACACACATTCTGTGCGTGATTGTCCAGGGCCGTACCTCTTGTGGGTCATCAGCCTCTTCTGTCCCTGGATTTCTTGCATGAACT